>NW_009912046.1:0-19037 GCF_000696875.1 Nestor notabilis
TAGCCAGTTCTCCCGATAGCTTCTGTAGAGGAGGTATGTTTAAAGCTTAGATTTGGAGAGAGACCATTTATGAGCTATGGTTTCCATTTAGTATGGTTTGTAATTCAAGGTCCGTGTAACCAGGCTGTCAGAGTTGAAGATAACAGCTAATGAATACAACGTTCGGTCTGAGATTTTGTCTACGGGTCTGGGGACTGACAATCCAGAACATATAATGCAACTTCAGAAGTTGTGTGGACACCTGAAAGTATTAGATCACACAGAGAGCTTGGAATCTTTGTAAGTGTTTACAAATTTTTTTCAGCATATAATTTATTAAGGAAAAAATTGTATTATTTAATTCTAACTGCAAATTTTCATGATTAATATTACTGAATGTGATTTTGATTTGAACGCAGGCTATACTGTTTGTGATATGTCTGCTTTCCTTTAATTATTCTTTAGCCAATAAAACAATCACAGAATGGTTTGGGTTGGAAGGGACCTTAAGATCATGCATCATGCAAAGAAAAAAATTTTAGAAAATGTTTAAGTGGTATTTGATGCAGATATAACTCAGAAATAATTTCTAGAAAGTGCTATAAAGTTGAATTTGCTGTGTTGTATTTTACCTGGCCTCAGCTAATTGTTCAGTTGAAATTACTCAGAAAAGCTGATAAGCATTTTTTAAAGGTGATTGAAGATACTTCTCATTTAGGACTAAAATTACTTCAAACTTACCTTAATTGCTTTGGAGATAAGTTAGTAAAATGTGTGAGTTCGGAATAAAGATGGCTGCACAAGTATTTAACACTGAATCTTCAATATGGATTAATTCAAAAGTATGTATTTATGTGAACTGAAACATTAAGTGCCAGCTTACTAGACTGGTTTCGGTTCTCTTATGCCACTAGGTGTGGAGGTGATGGAAGGAGATTTCATTTGGACAGATGACTCAGTGTTTCAAAAATAATGTGGTGCTATGTTCTCAGTAATGCTTCAACAGTGAGTTCCGAGGCTGTTGCAGGTCATGGTGCTCATCTCTGAGCTCTCAAGTAAATTGGCTCTGTTGCAGTGTTTCATTTCTTGAGCCAAACTAGTGGCTGTACAGCTGCGAAGCCAGAGGTCTGTGGCTGATAAATTAAGAACTTTGAGTATTCTGAAACTTTTACTTTTTCAAAATTAGAATGAAATGTGACCCAAAAGCCTCCAAAACTACTGGAATTCTTTGTGAAAGGGAATAATTTTCCTGTTTAGGTCTGTCACACACAGTAAGGTCAGTAGATTTTTGTTTCATATGACATACTAGTACCATCAGAATTATAAATGTTCTCCTAACTCAGATTTCAGTATAAATCCTTCTTACTGAGTTACTGAAGTCCAGCAACCCTGTGGTGGTATTTACAGTTTGTAGAAGTGCATTTTGTCTGGGATTTGTGTATATATTAGAATGAAAAACTTAACTTCAAAAGGATTTCCAGCTATGATTAGGAATCCTTTAAATCTTAAACATACTTAAATCTTCTCATTTTGAAAAGTCTTTTTCTGTGTTCAGAAGCATAAAGGAGGATACAGCTGACCCAGAGAACGTGTCCAATGCACAGAACATGTCAACACAAGAAAACTCTACTGAAAACGATAATTCTTCTAAAACTGCTTTCAGGACTCATCCGTGTGGTAAACATTTTTAGGATTTCCAACAATTTTGAACCTTTAAGGATAGGTGCTGAAATGTCAACCTAAATGTTGTATTACAAAGCACAGACCTCTGTGGGTGTACAGCATAGCACCATGTAGCTAATGTTTAGAATAAGCCACAGATGCCTGATAGTTAGTGGCCTGGAGATGCTGTGAGAGTAAGTCTCACTAATGTAGCTGTATTACTGTTTGGGAAATAGTTGGTCCTTGAGAGACTAAGAATTGTTTGGCTCTGAATGGAATGTGTAAGCAGGAAATCTTGTGTAGACAGGGTAAGCATTTCTCTGTCAGAGGCCATAGGGTTTAAGGAAGTTCAAATCTGTTGAAAGATGAGGTAACACCATTGTTCTCCGGGAGGTTGGTTTTAATTTTCCCAAGATTTAGGGTGGCTGAAAAAGGTTAAAGGTTAAAAAAAGCCAAATGCTCAAGGATGTGGTATTCGGTCAGAGCCTTAAAAGCTCAGGCCTTTGCCAGTTGTAGGAATGGGACTTGGCAGCAATTGTCATGAGTTTAGTGCAGTCAGAGCTGAGCAATTTGAAATGTTGCAGCAGGCAAAATTCAGATAAGATCCTGGAGTGCTTATCATAGTGTCCTGGGTTCAGCTACAGCAGTCATTTTTTCTCCTTCTTAGTAGCTGGTGCAGTGCTGTGTTTTTGACTTTCAGTCTGGGAACAATGCTGATAACACCGATGGTTTTAGTTGTTGCTCAGTAATGTTTACTCTGACCAAGGACTTTCTCAGTCTCATGCTCTGCCAGGGAGGAGGGGAAGCCAGGAGGAAGCAGAGACAGGACACCTGACCCAAACTGGCCAAAGGGGTATTCCATACCACAGCACGTCATGCGCAGTATATAAACTGGGGGGAGTTACCCGGAAGGCCCAGATCGCTGCTCGGGTCGGGCTGGGTATTGGTCGGCGGGTGGTGAGCGATTGTGTCCTTTTCCCTTGTTATTCCTCTTATCATTATTGTTGGTAGCAGCAGTGGTTTGTATTATACCTTAGTTACTGGAGTGCTGTTATCTCAGCCCGTGGGAGCTACATTCCTCTGATTCTCCTCCCCATCCCTCCGGGAGCGGGGCGGGGGAAGGAAGAGGGGGGGAGTGAGCGAGCGGCTGCGTGGTTCCAAGTTACCAGCTGGGCTTAAACCACGACACATAGAAGGCTTTTTTTCACCATAGAAGGTGTAGTGGAGTGACTGTAATGCCATGTTTCAGGTTGCGATGGTAACAGCAATATTAGTTGTTCCAACCCTGAAACTTTTAGTCAGTTTCTAAAATGACGTGTTTTGGATTTCAAATAAGTAATGTCTTGAAATGTGAAAAACCTTTAGCTGACCTGAAAAACTGTGCAATTGTGGTGGGTCTTTTATTTATACCAACCACAATACTCTTTTTAGTTAAAATTTGCAGTTGAATTATTAACTATAAAATCTTTCCAGATATCAAGTACCCAGTATAAATGGCAAGTATGGTCTTGCACTAGTAATTTGCTTGCTAACAAGCTATGTTTATGATGGTACTGGAGTATTCTGGAAGTATCTGGTTTCTTTAGTATATATAAGTGTAAAATACTTTTCTGATTTCTTTTTAGATGGTGTACCTCAGACAAAGAAAGCAGAAGACACTACCCTCCATCATCAGCAGTGGTACAGAAATTCAGAGTGGTTTGTTCCCATGGTTGCTTTTTAACATTGAACTGCCAAAAAGGACAGTCGTCCTTACTGAGATTAATCTGTTTTGTGAGTAAGTAGGTATAATATAGGTAGAAGTGTTCTGTTACTGCAGTGTTGAACTTGAGAGAGAACTGTTGCTCTTAGATACGTATGTATATACACACACATCATCTTGTGAATCCCTTCAGTAATTTAATTGCTCTCTAGCTTACTCCTGGGATCTAACTTTATCTGTTGAAATTACGTAATCTTTAATTAGGCACCATAGTACTAGGAATGAAAGCAAAACATTTTTTAAACTTGGTTGATGGGTATAAGCTCTGACTTACACTTGTCTGGTTTATGTTTTAACCAAAGACTGTCCTATTTGGTGTCTGAATTATAACTCATGTGCTTCTATCTCTGCAAACTGATATTTGATGGGATGAATCAGTTTTGTGTCTCCCCTTAATGTAATTCTGTTCTTAAAAAAAAAAACCAATTTATTTTATTTTGAGAATGTCTGCAACACACAGTTATGACCCACTTCTTTTTCTCTTTATTTTCGCTTTGTGTTTGTTTTGTTCTGGTTGGAAGTGGATCCATTATTCTTAACCCTTTGTGGGTCGGGCAGTTTCTGTTGTTAAGTAATATGAGCAGCATGCAGCAGAAATGAATGCTAGGTTTAGGTTTATTTTTGATAGGGAGTGTGCCAAGAGAAATCTTAAGTGTGGTTTGTGGGCAGAGTCGACTGACATATTGGATCCTGAGAAATTTATAAGTTTCTCACTTCAGGACTAGGCAGTGCTTCTCTTTGGTGGCTTATTCATTTTCTTCTATTAATGCTAGTGATGGATGACTAACATTTTCTTGTGCGAGTGTCAGAAGTATTTTGTATTTTAGCCTATTGGAAAAGTTCTTGGTAGGGTGATTGAGTCTAGTTGTATCTCCTGCAGCTTGGCTAGAACAGTTGAAGATCTTCGTTATGCAATAACATGCTGATATATGGGATAGCAGTTAAATAAATGAGGGTTTGGATATGACTGAGGATATGATAACAAAAGTAACCTTAATGAACAGATATTACAGTCTGTTATCAGGTTTTATCTTTAGCTGGTTACAGCCTTTCAGTGTGTGGAGGAAGCTTGAGGCATAACAGCTGTAGAATAAGCAGTTGAAAATACTGATGAGAGATGTATATTTGTGTCTATAGTCAGTTGAAAAATTTGGTTTGTCTTTCAGAGGTTGGTCTTGCTACTGTTACATTTTCTTTTGTTGTTTCAAGATCAGACTATGATAGCATCCTTAAACGAGGGAGTAAATTTAATTCCTTTGGATATCAAAGTTAATGGGGTGTCTCCCCCCAACTTGGACTAGTAGATGTGCTCCTCCAAGGACTGAGATCACACTGCTTTTGTAGCAGGCTTGACTGACATCCTGTCATGTACTTTCTTGTCACTGCTATTGAGCTGAAAATCAGCTGGTTGCTTGTAACCTAATGGGAAAATTCTGGCTTTATACAAAATAGCTTGTCTGAAACTTGGTTTTTTGTCTTTTGGAAAAAAAATCCAATTATACTTCCTTTATTTTAGCTTTCATCCACAAATAAAGTGGTTTCAAAATGAAGAGACCGTTACAGTGAAGGTAGAAATAGCAAGTGTAGCTGACCATAAATGTGAGTTCTCTAAAGAGAAGGTGTTTTTCAGGTAGGTTTAACAATTGTAGTATAATAACAAAATGTTTGACTATCAGCTTGCATTTAATTTTTTATAAACTTTTTTTTATAATGTAGTGCTTGTTCAGGAGACAAATTTTATTTGGCCAACATGGAGCTGCATCAGTATATACTCACAGAAAAGTCAACATATATGGTTAAGGATAAAGAGGTTGTTATCACTCTCGTGAAAGAGCAAAAAGGATCATGGTGCAAATTACTGAAGAACAAGGTGAAGTGGAGAATGAGAATTACTGAATGTTCTGAACATATTCACTGTGTGCCAGTGCATGTATTTCAAGCAATGTTTTTGTCAACAGAATAATCACGTGTCTCTTGATTTTGAACACTGGAAAGATTGTGAAGATGATATCCCTTTTTCAGTTGGTAAGGAATGGACAAGTCGGTGTTTATAACGCATGAAATGATTAGCATCCTCATTTTTGCATAGGCTTTATCTCAAATACTCATCTATTTCAGTTATATGACACTTAGCTTGCTCAAATTATCTGAAAACAGATTAGAGGAACACTAACAGCAAGCTATAGGCAGCAGCATGATTTTCTGTCAGAATAGCACAGACAAAAAGCAGTTTGAAGTATTTTTTAGTGGTTTGGCCTAGTTTGTAGTCTGAAGTATGTTTTTTCTGTTTTGGTATTTTTTTAATACTATGACATATTTTTGTTTTGAAGCTCTTGGTTTTTTCTTGCTTTATAAATGTTAAACTTTGTTAATTACTTCTAGGTACTAAAAAACCGTATTGCACTGGTGCAGTATCAGAAGATCTGTTTGACTCCTTAGAAGTCAGTGGAACAGAAAGCGATGACTAATTTGGAGACAGGTCTTTTTCCTCTGATAAGAATTATTCTTCAAAACAATCTCTTGCATGAATATTTCCAGTAAAATTGATAAAATTAAACATATAGGTTGCAGAACTGTCCTTTATTTTAGGAGGAAACTAGTGAACAAACTCCTTACCTTTGGGCTCTGAGAACCTGAAGAAATACTTCTTTGAAGAACATTATGTATGCGTTCTAGTGCCTTCACTTTAAAATCGGCTTTAACTCAAGCATGCTGTCTAAACAGTAAAATCTAAAGATGAAACCTGGGTCTAATTTATTAGCAGTTACAGAGCTTCTGGTTTACTTTGAGTGAATTTGCTGTTAGCTGTAGTTAGTAATTTTTCAAATTTCTCATTTTTTAAAATCTGAATCACTTGCTTCTACTACATTCCTCCTATTCATACAGTATCTGCTTGTTGGCAAACATCGCATTTGTCAGTGCTGCATGAAGTTATGCTGCAACTCGAATGGCAGTTTTTGTTACTTCATTGGAAATTTGTTGACTTGGTATCAAAGATTGTACGGTGCAGTTCACTGCAGTAACCAACTGCTGCACAGCTTCTGTGACAGTAGATTGAATATCTGTTTGACATTTTAATTTCTCATGAATGCTCTTATTTCATTCCCTCTCATTTATCTGAAACTCTTTTCTACTGTGCAAATGAACAATAAAATTGTGCCTCTTTAGCCCTAAGGCTTTGGATTTTAATATGCCATCTTCTGGTAAATAATTTTCACTGTTAGATTTGTGCACATCCAGAACATCTTGCAGTAAAGTAGTCATGTAAAAGAAATGTATAATTGATTTGATATTGATCTCTTTGCATCTTTAGATTTTAAAGCATGTTGGTTTCCCTGATGTGACTGTATGGTGATTTAGACTAGAGATGAGAATTCATGTGTTTATTGAAAGAAGCCTGAAACATCGGGATGCTTTTACTTCAAGAATATGAGAAAGACTGTATCAATATGTTTATGCTGACAGTTTTTCTAATACTAGCATATAATAAAGCTGCTTCTTTAAGAATACTTAAGAGTACTGTTGATGCCAGTGGAAAACCACCATGTGACACAAGAAGTTGTAATTGTTAATGTATGGTTTAAAAAAAAAGTGCTGTTGGAGGAACCTGATGTCTACTGAGCTTAATTGTAAACTTCGCCTGCATACAGGTTCTTGGAAAGCTGTAATTGTTGTAAAAGTACTTAGGGAAATAGTTAATGTAACTGTGTTTTGGTCTTGTTCTGTGTTGTGGTGCAAACAGAAGACTGTCAAATCACCTAATTGAAAAATAGAGTGATGGGGCTGGACATTTTCCTTCACAAGTTTTTTTGTTCTTTGGCAGCTTGTCCCTTAATTAAATAGTATGAATGTCCTTAGAAGTTGTTGAAGGGACTTGTATTTTCAGTATAAAGTCTTTCCCAAATTAATTACATCAAAATACTGGTAAGTGGCATGATAAAATTCCTTTCTTTATCCATTTGCACGGAGTTACAAAGAATCTGTTACCTAGAATCTCTCTGTACTTTTATTGGCAGGGAAAGCAAAAGCTTCTTAAATCTGTATGTTAATGTAGTATCTATTTTTGTATTTTTTTCATCAACTACCAAATAGTGTTTCTAGGATGATGAAGTTAGCTTTGTAAAGTCATGTTCATGCTGAGGATAATTGTTTCAATTAAAAACATAAAATCAGCCTCGTCCTGTCAGCTGTGCTTCCCATTTTTATTTGATTCTCACTTCCTCAGCCTTTAGTTTTTTGATAGCTAGTGTTTGAGAAAGCTGAGAACAGTTATTCTTGGTTTCCTTTACTTCTCTCCATCCTCTGTGGCCTGTTGAATGTTTTGCTGATTTCAGTGTGATCAAAAGCATCTTGACAGTGCTGCTGGTAAGTTTTTGCCATCTTCATAACTGAGAAGTTACCCTTGTTTATTTTGAGTAATTTCAATGCAGAAAACAAGATACTGTAACATACTTGTGAAAAATGGAAGCTGCTCTGCTGGACACTGTAATCTGGCTCAGAAATCTTTTATTCTTACATATTTAACATTTTTCAAGTACTAAAGCGTTGCAAAAACAATAGACCAGTATGAACACAATTTTAGAAAGTATAAATGTGTGCAAAATTCAAGTGAATCTCCTTTAACCACTCAAAAACAACATAAAAAATACGCTATTCAATAACTTCCTCTGCTGGAACAACTTCCAAAAGCATCTGAAGGTGCATAGTGATGGGCTCTGAGGGGAGAAAAGTTACTGTTAGAGGCTATATGAGAGAACAGTACTTCTATTCAAACTTGTACTATTTTCTTAAGTGAGAAAATGATCCTTTTGAGTAGTTGTGTTTTCTATATTCATATCTCTTAAAACTTAAAAAGGGGTGGAGTATAAAGGCAAGATTCAAGCTGCAATAGTCTAGTTTCTAGACTTGCATTAGAGTACAATGCTTCTGACTGTATAACTACATAACATTTAATAATTGGGGGGCGGGGGGGGGTGCAGAAGGAGAGACAGATGATGGATTTTTTTCACATCTTTAGAACTACTAATTCTGCCTTCCTCAGCTGGTTCCCCTTTCCCCTTCAGAAGTATTTGTGTATTCTGGTTTTCCATAGATAATTGTAAAGAGTTTCTCCCGAGACTACACAAAACTATTTTATAAATTATCATGCTGGGTTCTTGCAGGTTTCACTTTACTCAGCAGCACTGTCATTATATGTGGTCTTAAATGTTGTTAACATTGTCTTAAGTATAGTGAAATTGCTAACTTGAGCTCAAATGCGGTCTTCTGTGGCATGAGAATGTGTGCCTGGTAATCCTTAGTCAATGGCTAAAGCTGTGTTTGGAGATACAGACAATCGAAGAACTAAGTTTACAGATAAACTAGTTCTGTTCCTTTTAAGTGAGTTTCTTCGTGCTACTACAGTGATGTATTGCTTTTTTCTAAATTAAGTTTAATTTTTCCTGAAGTCAGACATCGCTTTTCTTCAAAGGAAGGAGTAAAACAGACCCTCCTTTCCACACCCCACTCATGATTTAGATGGGATGGACTATTTAATGAGCTTCATTACAGCAATTAACCAAAAGCTTAGCAGTGTTGTGTTGAATTTGGAGCTGGCTATGTGAGGTATACTTACCTGATATTTTTTGGGACCAGTTGAATTTAAAATGAATAAGAAGTACGTAAACTATAAGTCCACTAATTATAAATAAAACACAGTACAAATAGGCCAGTTCCGGTTCACTGATGATTGGTGCCAGTATCAGTAAAATCGAGACTAATGTCACTAAGACTGGAATGATGATGGGTATCTGCAAGATAAAAAGCACAAAATTACTTGATTGTTCTTTTGCTATACTTACAAAATGTGCATGTATGTAAGAAGAAGAACTTCATTGCCTTATGCATTTTTTCCTTTTCAAATTTCTAGCAACAGAGGGGGCAGTTTAAAGAGTAGCAAGAATAAGGATAGGGAAATTGTTGACCAAGATCTCTTTGCCTAAATGGCAAACGGAAGTGTGAAACTTTGTGTTTTAGTGGAGCTGGGCCCCTGAGTCAAGAGATCTGGGGTCTTACTCTGGGTACTCTTTCAGTGGTAGTCTGCTGACTAATAGTTTCCCATTCCTGAAAACATAGCAAAAGGATGTTGTCAAGTATCCAAATATTTAGGATGAGGTTGTGTTTCATTATATCTGGGAATGGAGGAAAAACCATTTTGAGTGCTGAACTTACCTTAACTGGTCTGTTGAGGTCCTTTCTTGTAAACCTCATAACAACGAGTGCAAGGACAGTTAAACCGTAAAATATCCAAACTGCAAAACTGAAGTAATTTATAAGTGTGTCAATGTCACCAGGGATAATATAAATAATAGCAATGATTCCCTAAAAATGAAAAGAAAAATCAGTATAGTCTACTATAAAAGCAGGTTGAATTTTACTTGTGTCAGTATGAGTGTATGTTTACTATGTTCCAGAGTGTGATGGTCTGTGAATGCTTTTGCTGAAACATTTGGGTGTAAGTGTATTGCAGCACCTTTAAAGATAGTGTCCACATCGTGTCAACATAACAGTATTTATTTTTGTGTGCAATCTTAATTCTATTTTAAATCAAGATTTAAAATTTGAATGCATTAATCTAGTCTGTTGTTGACTGTGTATCTTGGAGTAAGTGAAGATGCTAAATACATTTCTAGGTTATTTAGGTTACTAGGAGTCAACAGAGCAATTGAATTTTGAACTTGGTTTACCTTGAAAATAAATGGGTAAAACAGTAAGATATGCTAGATTTATTTTAAGATGTATTGAGTGTATTTTTTGTGAGATGTAAATGCATTCTTACAAGGAGGAAATAGGGTGGTGATAGCTTGCTTTTAGCATCATGTGAAATTAATGTTGCCTAATGGTAATCATTTAATTTCTTAATTTGTTTTCATGCTGTGGATTCTTAAATATTTTGATTTTTAAAATTCAATTCTGCAGTGAAACTCTTCAAATTAAGAAGTTGAAGGTGGGTATATAGTGAGGTTTTTCCTAATATACAGGGAGGGAAGGAGTTGCTGATAAGTATTTAGTAATTTTCTTGTCTAGGAAGTCAAAAATACATGTCAAGACTGCAGGTAAGAAACTGTGGAAGCGTGTATTCCTAGAAAATTTTGGTAAGTTTTCTGTACGTAAAATATATATACTTACATAAAATATGATAGCAGGGGCTGGTGTTAAACGCTTGACACTAATGTAAGATAAAAGCTTTAGCATGTGCCCTTCACGACCTGCAACATAAACAAGTCTGACAAAACAAAAACAAGGCAGTCTCGTTAGTGTAACACCTAGACGTTTAACTTCTTCCTGGAAAAAAAAACCGTACACTTATTTTCAGGTATGTTTTATTGCATGACTGTATCTAACTATAAATACATAGTATTTCCCTTGATATGCAGTGGGATCTAAAGAATGTTATAATAGGCTGGAATAAGGGAAGTAACCAGTGTTACTGGTGAAATAAAGCAATGAATTTGAAACCAATTCAGAAGCAGTATTAAAGTAGTGAACTTCAAACTAGTTTCAGAATAATTAATTTGCATATTAAATTTAGAATTATTTTGGAAAAATGTTAGCTACTGCATCCCTTTAAATATTTCATTTTTTAATTTGCTTCATATCAAAAACCTGTGCTGACAAACTGTCAAAAAACTCGTCTTTACAGCCCTGTGGTATTCAGATGGATTTGAAATTTTAAATATTTATTAAATTGAAGCATTTTGTGCTATACCTGCTGAATGAGGAATAAGGGACCTTATTTTCTAATTTCCTAAACCTGCAGAGCCAGTTTCTTTTTGAAAATTAAACAGTATAGCTAGATTGCAGGTACTTAGTAATTACGTTTTATATATATGGATCAGAAGAATGTATCTTTGTAGATACATAATTGTATATAGAATTCTTTCCATCCTTCAAAAAATCATGTTTTAAGATATGTGGGATGGGAGCTTACCTGCCTGCTGTAAAACAGGTCCCATTGGCAGATCCAATTGTAGAAAAGGCCACAAAGAGAGGAACTATCCAAGAGGCTGGATAAAGGACTCTATCTCCAAATGTCTGGGATATGGGATTAAAATTAATCATTTTTGTAATTTCAGTTTACCATTTGGCATATTCAGTAACGTTGGAGCCTCTCTAGAAGTACAGTAAATGAGTATCTAAAGTATGTCACCATTAAAGACATCAGTTGTATATTTTGTGTAGTTATTAATGAATGTTTTGCCAGTTGAAGACCTCTATTAAGTCATGAGCCACTGTAGAGTGGAATGTTGTGGGTTTGAGATGCAGCATCTATAGGAAACACTGGGAGACGGACGTAAAAAATAAACACAGATTCTGTTTTGACACCTGATTTGGGGATGCCTGCAGAACAGGAGATTGCCACACGTGCATGAGCTGTTTCAGCCTACATGGAAGGAGTTTAACACTAGCAGTGACAGCGTGACAGCCTGGGCCTTGTGGGTCACCAGTGAAGGGCACAGTCTTTCAGAAACACCTCAGTTTTCACTTGTGCCATGGTACACTGGCTGCTACTGTGGGATGGATTAGAGCTAATGTAAGTACTGTAAATGAATTTGAAATCAAATTTCTGTTTAAAGGTTTTGGGGGTTTAGTTGAGGGTGATTAACTTTTTGTAGCAGGTCAAGCATTAAGAGTAACATCAGTGCTGCTTTGTCCAGTGGTAGGGCACACCAGTGCCAAGCAAGAAGCCTACCTTCAGATGTGCAGACCTTGTTGTACTGTGCACTCCTGCTGTTTACCTTTGTGCTGCTCAGTGGCAGTTCTGATTTTGTTGTTAATTTAGTCTGACAAGCTCAGTGCTTGCTGGTGAGTGGTGTTTAGATTGTAAATTCTGTGGTACATTGAAGTTAAGTCAGTATATATGTTGCTGTACCTCTTGGTGCAAACAAGATGTTGAAATGCACCAAAGTTTTGCATTTTAATAGACTTATTTTAACGTAACTTTTTTTAACATACTTAAGAATTTCTAAGTTTACGTACTTCACTGTGCTGCACTTGATTTGATATGCATGGGACATACTGCTTATTTTACCCAAAAACTAATACTAGGAAAAATTGCTGCCTGATCTCAGCAGTTGAGACACATGTCCCACAGAAGGTTTACTGAGTGGAACTGCAGAGACAGATATATGTGTTAAGAGTTTAGTAATATATATAATCGTTAATCTTATCTGTAATAGCATGTCTTGCAATAATAGAAAACCGGTAATTCTTAGCTTTGTTAAGAAAAACAAAGGAGGAAGTGAATTATGGTCTCCTTGCTGCCATCTCCAGCATGATGAACTTTGATCTGTCGTTTTTGCATGTGCTTGTTTCTCAGAAATACTGGAAACACTGAAAAGGGCAAAGCAGCAGCCAGGTGTTATTTTTCCTTCCATCTTCTGGTGCGTATGGAAAACAGTAAACCTTTGAGCTGCAGTGTTCACAAAATGTTAGCTGCAGACTGCATGACTTTTGCTTCCTTTTGTGTTCTTTTTTCTTGGGATACAACGTAAGTACTGTTTTAAGCATCACTGAAATAAATCTTAGATTAAGAAATGACAGTGGATGATGGGGATAAAGAGGATACCGACACCTTAGAAATTGATTGTATCCTAAAGAAAAATTACGGGTTCCTTTTTGCTCATGACTTTAATGCACACAGCCTTCTCCAGATGCTCTATTACAAAATAAAGTGGCTTACCACAGCAACTGCCTGGGACTGCAGGAGTTCTGTTGAAGTCATTACGGTGAAATATGAAATGTTTATCAGAACGTAACAAACTGTAACCAAGGGGATTCCAATAATTATAGATAGCGGTAGATTTCTAAAGGATGCAAAAGTAAGACTCCATCAGCATTGCTGTATCACTGGTAGAGTTGTCATAGTAAACTGTGGACTCTTACTTCTCCCCATATGCTCTTTAGGTGTATTTACATTTCTTTATTGTAGAGCCATGGAAATCAGGACTTTAAAAAAAAAACAAATAGAAAACAAACTTATGCAAAGTTGTGAAGCTTTGTCTGTTAAGTGCTCAAACTGAATAACCATTGCTTTAAAAAACAAGGCAGAATATATGCCTGCTTGTATAGAAATAATAGTGCTTGATTTTTGTCATTAGAAACACTGATTTCTTACATGGTTTTACCTGTAAGGATTTTTAAGTTCTTCTGTGATGTAATTGAGTTGATTCCTGGAAGGAGAAGCATTTGTACAGTATTATTAGCTATCAGGTGTTGAAATGCTAATATATTATGAAGTCTGGTGTTACTTGCTGTGTTACTGGTTTTCACCTTTGCAGTTAGAAGGGGGGATGGGAGCGTGGAGGATTTGGGGGGGTGGTTTAGGTTTTATTGAGTTGGTTTGTTGTTTTTTGTTGTGGTTTTTTTTTAAGTGATAAAACTGCAGGACAAAAACCTATGTGAGCTTCTTATCCAAATACCAGCCTTTTGATTCACAATCTGTCCCTCCGTTATCTTCTCACAGTTTTAGAAGTATTTCTGAGATTTTGGAACGAGATTGTCTTAGTTCTTGAATAAAATAATCCCAGAAGAACAAAACAAAAATTTGGCAGACATTATCTCAAATTTGCAGGATTGCCTTTGGACTTAAAGCTTTGCAATGTGTGAGTCTCTTCAAATGAAAGCAGAAGTGTACCCATTGCAAGGGTTAAAGTGAGTCTGCTCATGTCTCACAGTTGTCATGAAAGTCATATTGTCTAGAAAACTGGGGTGAAAAACTTTTTAAGGATTACACCCATCGTAATTATAATTTCAAAATACTAATTTTTGCTCGAGTGTGAAGACTGGCTTGACACAAGATTTTTGCTTATCCACTTCTAAAAGTGTGAGGAGTTGGTATTTACAGTTCAACAGGCCAGTGTTCATATGTCAGTGTCTGATGGTTATATACGGAAATAACTACTTAGGCACCAGCTTCCCTGCCCTCTTAAAACAGGTGTATGTCTGAATTAGCAGACTTAAATGCCTGAGTTAGAAATAGAACCTGAAAGAGTAATCCATTTAAAAACATATTCAGTATAAAGCATCTACATTGGACTTGCTTTGCTGGAAGCTGAGAGTTAAGTTCTCAGTTCCTTCCAAAATACAGGTCTGCATGCAAACCTTTACAGTTTAAACACTTAAGAATAGCACTAATGCATCAGACCTTGATACTAGATTTATGCCAACAGTGTCTGAGACCAGCTGACATTCCCTTTAGTTTCAGGAAGCAAAATGTGTAAACTGTTCTCTGGACTGTGGTAGAGATTAAATATTCCTGCCAGTAAGTTTATCCTTAATGAAAATAATTCTGGAAAGTACTCTTCTGGGTAGTAAATTTGAATGCCTTATGTAGAGCATAAACGTGAACCTAAGTTCATCGATACCTGTGGATATTTTCAAATGTGTTTTCTTAAATCTGATATGGTAGATAATGGATAAACAAATGTGGAGAATTAAAACTGAAGGCTGCTCAGGGAAGAAGACTTCAATGCTTTTACATTAATTCCAAATTAAAAAAAAAAAAAAGAAAAAAGAAAAGTTGAACCTTACGAATTCTGACCTTTTTTTATGTCCTCCTGTACTAATCAGACACTGCTACATTTCACAAGAAATTGAATTTGATGGGTAAGCTGTAGGGGCTCTGGGAAGGCGATTTGGCCCAATACATTGCCATTAAACTTTATATTACTTATTTATATTAAATTTATATTCTCATTACCACAGTATCTTAAGTACTCTCAGCAGCAAAGCAGCAGCTCCTTTTAGGATCTAGTATAGTTTCTTTCCCTTATAAACAGGAACTTGGGGTTTTTTGTTCTTTTTCCAGAATTCATTAAGAGATTCTTAATAACAAGTCAGATGTTAACTTTTTCAGATCACGTCTGAGTTGTACAGAGAGAGAGTAAACCAGTTACAGGCTGTTAAACTGTAACTATTAAGGGTAGTAAAGACACCTTACCATCCATCATATGCCCAGAGTCCATTATAAAATGCCAAACCAATAGTACCAAAAGAAATTGTACTGTCCTTGAAAGAATCTTTGAAGTTTTCAGTTTTTCCTGCAAATAAGACATAGATTACTGGTCAGTATTGAAATTAATTCCTTTAATCCCCACCAGATGAAGAAATATTCTGACAGTTGAAATTAATTAATGCCAATTTTTATTAATTTATCGGTAGTGCTGCATTTCCCACCCAGCCCCTTCTCTAAAAGAAAATACCGTAGTTCCCAAGAGATCTGGAACTAAAACTCTGAATAAAGAGAGGTTGATTGTTGCACCATGTCTGTCAGAGGGAAATTATTAAATGTCATAGAAGAAGCTAAAATAGTTTTTGCAAGTAGTGTATTTAATTACCTTGTGCAAGGAGAACAATTCCACTTACAATAATGATTGTGACAATGATCATTTTAGCAGCCGTGAGAAAATTCTGGAGATAGCTTCCCAGCTTCACACTCAGTGAATTCACTATTGTAATTATCACTGAAATACATATTCATGAATTTCTGTATTAAATTTGTCAGAATTGAAAGAAAAGTTGCTTCTTAAATCCTTCCCCTTTTCCCCTCCCCACCTCAGTTTCTATACTACTTTTCCCTACTTCTGTTTTTCTATAGTATTGATACAGAGGTTTTAACATACTATGCTTGGATAACTTTTTAAATTGTGAGGAAAAACAGTTTTCTGAGTCAGGCACTGACTTGTCTCTTAAAAAGTCTTGTCTCTTAAAATCTTACCAATGGCAGCTGCTGCAAGACACTTGATGACGACTTGGGGTGGATCGCAACCTGGATAAAAAGGAGCTGATGCATATTCCGCAAAGCTGAGACAAATGATTGCAAATGAGCTCGGTTTGGTGACCAGTAAACTTGTCCAAGAAAACAAAAATGCTGGAATTGGGCCAAAGGCCTCCATAAGGTAAGGATATTCTCCCCCAGATTTTGTGATCATTGTACCAAGCTCAGCAAAGCAAAGTGCACCTGAATAACAAGGAAAGCATTGATTATTGTCTTAGTTCACACACTTTCTAAGACAAATTATCACTTCTTAATAGGTAGAAAAGTTAAGAAAATAGATACATACAATGCATCATTACTCTGTTAGTGCTTTGGTATGTTTTACTGTATATGCAAAATAAAATTCTAAGTGCTTGTGAGCAATTGGAAAAAAATACACTAAAACTATAAAGTTACAGACCAGAATTGACTACTATTGGTAGTCAGTTTAAGACATCAGCAAAAAAAGTACAAACATTCTGATTTCGTATTAGATTTCTGCTCAAGAAGCCAATACTGTAAGATGGATCTAAGTGACAGCTGCACTGGCTGAACTACCTTTGGGAAACCTGGAAAAAAAGACTTGCTGCACAATTTTAAAGTAAAATGTTGACTAAGCTCAGCTTTGGAGCACAGTGATACTTGTGGCTTTCTTAAAGGATTTTTGTGTATGTTGTCTACCTGACAGAGTGCCTGTGGAATTCCTTTTGGTTACCTTTTTGAAATTCATTTTGAGGTGCTTGGTGCTAAATTTTCAGATCATAGAATTAGGTTCACAAGAAGGAAAACAGCAGTAGTACCTGCCTCGCTGCCAGTGAGTGTCTCACTGCCTGTGATTTAAGTAGGAAAGTATTGTCTTTGTTAGTGGATGAAGTAAGCAAAATCAAGACTTGCTTTCAAAATGAGCTGCAAATGTGCTTTGCAGTCTTAAAAAGCTCAATTTATTTTGGCCTAGGTGCTGTTGGCTAATTTGTGAAATGAGAGTAATATGCAGAAGCAGTAAATACAAAGATTTACCCAAAGATTCAAGTCCTTTGTTGATTCATTTACCTAATGTTGCAAGAACTCCACAGGCTGCCCAGATGGTTAAACAAGGACCCACAGCTCCCACGTTGGCAAGTACTGATTTTGGAGAAATAAAGATGCCTGAGCCAATAATTGTTCCAACAATCATACAGATTCCACTGATGAGGCCCACCTTAAAATAAGACATTTTGGTAAAGTAACTTCTGATAATTCAATAATTGCTTCTTTGTATAATGCAATTATAGTAATTGTCATTAGTGACTTAGCTTTTTCAGCTTTCAACATACAACTTCTAAAAAGTAATAAATGAAACTGAAGTTTCTCTTCTCCTTGCATACGCACCCTGTGGGGCATAGTCCTGCAGTTCCCACAAGTACAGTTAATTGGACTCTGCATGCCTGTGTATTTGCTGTATTAAACCATCCTTGGGATTATGTAGGGCTCAAGTCTAATGTACAGGTCAGCATCCCCTTTCCAGTCTTTGATTAAACACTGGAATTCTTTTATGAGCACTTCAGTATTTCTGAATTTTCTAAGCTTCTAAAATCTGATTTCTTGGATGGAGGTGGGTTCTTTGGTAGGTTGATTTGTTTGTTTGCTGGTTTGGTTGGTTGGTCGTTTTTTCCAGCAGTTACTTTCCCCTCCTCGTGTCAGGTATTAGTGCACAGGAATTACTTTGATGCTGGTAAGTGGTGAAAGAATCATGTTACTTAAGTTTGAAGAGGACTTCCACTCCCTCCTGAGAGCTAGTGGCATATCTGATTTCTATAGCATCTGTAATTTTCTGGAGGAGACACATTTTCACTTATCTTTCTGTACCAGTAGCTATTCTGTGGCTATATACACTAGGAAACTTGCAGAATCAATGAGCTGAACAACCTACTTCAGCCTCTGAGAAGTTCATGTGGAAGGAAGAAGTAAAATTTCTGAAGTGTCTCAATTGATCAACTTCAGTTACCAGATAGCAAAATAATTCAAAGACTTAAAAGAATACATATTCTTAATTTTTGTGTTTATACCAGAGCTTGGAGCAACCTGCTCTAGTGGAAGGTGTCCCTGCCCGTGGCAGGGGGTTAGAACTGGATGAGCTTTAAGGTCCCTTCGGACCCAAACCAGGCTGTGGTTCTATTTTACTACTAATTAGTAGTTTCCTAAACTGTAAGCCACCCACACTGCCAAGATACTAGCGCATCGCAGCTGAACTGGGACACAGTTGCAGGTTTTGCATGCTGATGCTTGTGCACAGACCCTCCCTCTGCCAGCCCCTCACACACCCATGGACCAAGGGGGAAAAAGGAAAAGGTTTACCTGCTTTTGTAGGTTCGTTATTTGGGGTTCATGGCTCTGAATGGATTGTCCATCCTCTGTTTTGTCGTTTTCTCCTTTTCTTCTCTTCAAGCTTTCTTCACCCATTTGGTTTACTTCCTGAAATCTCTAAGGAAATACAGACAAAATACCGGTCTAACATAGTAATGTTAAGGTAAACATTGCCAGAAAATACAAACACATACGCACACACTTGCTCACAGGCAAAGGCCTTCCATCCAACTGCCTACTCAGAGATGAAATCCAGGAGGTGTTAGTTACATCTACTTCACCTCATCCATCCTACTTGCTGTGGACTTACCTCATACCTACCTAGCAGTGAATGTCTATGTTTGGCTCAGGTTACCTTCAGTTGAGAGGATGTCCTTACTGGAACAATCTAGGTTTTATAGCTAGACCCTCCTTTGAACTGCTCCAGAGGTTCAGACAGATTTAACCTTTCTCCTAAAAGCTATTCTGTTTTCTTATCTAGGACACCCTCTTCCG
>NW_009912046.1:19068-38514 GCF_000696875.1 Nestor notabilis
GGTCTTATCTCATTTCCTTGGAGATGCAAGTGTCTGCTAAATCAAGTGGTGTTTGCTGTGATTGTCTAATTAGCAGCTCTTTGCCTCAAAGAGTTACGGTCTTCTCTGTGTTGACTCAGGGTGAATGTCTCCTACAGAACTTTTTGATCTGTTTAGAATTAGAATGTGAACAGATTGCTTTCAAATTGATGGGGTTAGGTCCTCAGTCTCAGAAGATGTTTAAGTCAAAAGTCTCTTCTCCCCTCAGAACCTACAGCTGTAATCAGTGGAATCTGAATGCTAAAGATAGTTTTGCAGTTACACAGACAGTAATTCAGGAATGCGTCATGTTTAGGAAATACAGCTAGTAACCAGACATTCTTGACTACAGAAACCATACCATTTTACATTGACAGACCACCTGTCTCAGTATCAGTCCTCAAAAACATTTGGGCTGTTAGTACATCTGGTTTATGTTTTAAATTAAAGATTCTTAAAAGGAGTCCATAATGAATCCAACCTTTAAGATTAAACCTTGAGTAGAAAATTGCCCCAGTAAGGAATGCAGGGCCTGGGTCACTGTATTTTATTATGTCTTTATGCCCAACGTCTCTTCTTAAAGTCATGTATTAGAATGTTTTAACAGTCATCTTTTAGCAGTTATACATTCACTTACCTTTTTTTGTTTATGTTTGCTTGGTGTTAATCAGGTCCAGGAATCTCCGGGTAGTGTCTCTTTATTTCTCCCGTTAGATTTAGCAGCCACTTAGAGAGTGAGACATGTTCATGTCTGAAACCAGAATACGCAGAAGCAGCAGTGGCTTAAGTACAGAGGTTATAAAAGGTAATCATTAAACCCATTCTCAGCCAAGAAGCTTTGAGATAGGAACCACAGGTAAACCAAGACTGCAATTAGTTTATCTTTAAAAAACGAAAAAAGTCTTTGTTCCATCGTAAGAATGTTTGTCCAGTACCTAAGTGGTATATTGCATAGTGAGAGTGAGCCGTAATTTGAAGAGTCTATTTTGATTATTTTATATCAAGCAATTTCTAACTTAGAAATGTCTGTGAAAGATAACCTTGAAGAGATTCTCATATTATGGGTGCATTAAAAACATCAGTCCAGATGATAGCTGCATCCTGTAAAAAGTTGTTGTGTTTATTTTGAGAAGGTAGAGAAGTGTAAGCACAGATTTTTTCCTTTGTTTTTCATTAACCTGGAGGCAGCCGAGAGGACAGCTTGTGTTCCCTTCACGTGCAGTTCCAATTAATTTTTCATTTTTGTAAATGTTTAAAAATCCTGCTTTACTGAAAGATGCCATTCTCTCTTTCTCTACAGCTGTATAGCCTGGAAAAAGGTGTTGCAGTCCTGAATGCTGAAACAGAGTAACTTCTTTCATTTTGGCTAGTCATCCCCAAAATGCTTCCAAAAAACACCCCTTAATCGTGTTTCACTTTGTTGTTTTTGGCAGTGCAGCTCTACAGCTCCTTCCCTGTTCCAAACCAGTAAACCCTGATCAACCTCATCTAACTGCAGCTGGCTTGACTTCCCCTCCCCCCCCTTCTTTTTCTTTTTTTCTTTTTTTCGATAAACATCTGCTGTTAACAGCAAAAGATGGACTGGTGTTAGTTGATGATGTTAAATACTGGTTTATCTTGTTAAGATAATGCCTTCGTGAACAATAGCAGTACAGGACTGGAAGTAAGACCAGATGGTTGGACCTAAGTATCAACAAAGCAGTATCCTGGCAAGATTTGACAGTTGGTTTTCTTCTTTTATTCTTTTTTTTTTTAACCTTTGTTTAAACATTCAGGCTCAATCCACAGGAATTCTCATCTCTTGTAATGTAAATATAAATCAGTGACTAAAAATAGACTCTAAGAAAGTGTAAAACAGAGGTATATGGATTTATATTTATCATGCTTCCTGATGATTGAGCCAGACTCTGGGCAGTCGATGTTCTTCTCCAAGACAGATTGAAAAGGAATGTCAGGACTGAAAACAAAAACAAAGTAATATTTTAAAATTTTTCTATTATTATTTTTTTAATCACTCTCTTTTTCCTCTCTGTGTTTTTCTTGTTTAATTCTTACATAAATAGGTTTGAACTTCAAGAGAAGCTCTTCCCTCTTAACTAACTTCTTGTTCCAAAATTACGATCTGAACTATGGGTGGAGAAAAGTTTTTTTTCCTACAGATAAAGAGAATAAAGAGTGTTAAAATTAGTGTTACTACACACATATGAATAGCCAGATGTAAGCAGCTTCTTTTCCTGTATCTTTTACAAGGGCTTTAAAATATTTTTTGTTGTAATTGCAGTGTAGAATTAAATAAACTGATATTTTTATATCCATCAACAGCATATGCTTCATTTGGGATCAGATATTATGTAAAGTATTTCTGTGTTCTGTATAGCTGATAATTTTGAAAGTAAGATTTATAATCTTATTTCTATGTTTTTCCTGAAATGCCCCAGGGACTGTGGAAATGGCTAATGTGAAAATAAAAAAGAAGTTGGGGGGAATCATACTATGAGGCAAACCTTGTTCCTCAAAATGAAGTAGGCACCCCTGTCACATCGTCTCTACCCTGGAATTTCCAAAAGAGAAAAAACTTACGTAATTTTGTTAAAAATACAGTGGAGTGTATCATAGAATCATAGAATAGTTAGGGTTGGAAAGGACCTTAAGATCATCTAGTTCCAACCCCCCTGCCATGAGCAGGGACACCACACACTAAACTATGTCGCCCAAGGCTCTGTCCAGTTCTGTATTAAGAAATCTTTGGCTCAAGAATTTCTTTAGATTTAGTGTAGGTAATCCTTGAATCTTTCTGCGCAGGTGCATGTTTTACACATCCAGTGATGTTCTCAGGTGTCTTTTCCCTCATTCCCCCAGTCATATCTATGCTCTAGTTTGTTTCTTCAGATACAGTAAAGGCAACATTGCAAGGATGTTGTTTTGAGTTTTTGCCCAAGCAGTCTGTTTCTTTAGTCTACCTGGAATGTGTATTTGGAGAGTTCCCATTGGTTCATTAGTGTCTTAAATCTCTTGACCTTAACTAGCCTGTGTTTCTTATGAAAATGGAGATGTACCTTCATTTAGTTTTGGTTTAGGGTTTAATCTTCTTGGGATGCTATAAACTTGTTAAAGGATTTGCAATATTACCAGCAATCTTTTTCCTCTGCCACTGAAGGAAAAAAGTAAATGCTGAGTTCAAAGATTCTACTGTTATTTTCTTCATGGATAAGAGAAGTGGCATTTTATAGCCATGGGAAGAGACTATTTCCCTGTCAAATATATACATAGATGAAGAGATGAAATAGTTCAAATTCCAAGGGGCTGCAGAAACAAAACACTCTGAGGGCTGGTCCTGTCTAAACAGTGTAGTTTGAACCTTTTCAAATGCTATTTACCAATTAAATTGTAAAAAGTAATTTTCAACTTCCAATTTGGGAGATAGCGAGGGTGCAGTGTATAAATATACCTTTATTATCATTGGTCACTAATAATAAAGGTTAATGTTTGTTAGGGTTGGTATTTATTGGTTGCAGTAATGCACATGCTATGCTTTCGCCAACACTTAAGCAAATAGTAAGGATCATCCTGACTTGCAGGTTTTAATTGTAGCTTAGCAGTATCTCAGAATGGGAACTTTCCATTCTTACCTTGCTACTTGACAGATTACTTAATTTTAATCAGAGGATCCATCTGTTTACTTGCACTTGCTCTTCTTTGAATCCTACCAATCACTGATGTGCTGTAATACATGATCTCACTGCTGTCATCCTTGCATGCATTTGAATGTTTTATTTCTGAGTAATTGAGGGTATGCTGCAAGTGGCATATAAGGAAGCAGTCTCAATAGCTGTGTCAGTGCTGTGTTATGCTACTTGACTGCAAGCTGTGGGAGTTGATAGGAAACATTGGGTAACTATGTAGTTCATAATGTCCATGGTATATATCAGTTTTAAATACTGGTGGTTTCCCTCCTACTTACTTCTGGGTTACACTGTAGTTGGTTTTGCTCCTGTGACACATAAGGCTCAAAGATCTTCAGGTCTGCTAAAGGGTTTGCACTAGACCTGCCTGAATAGTGCACATTTTTTAGTAAGACAGAGATTTTATCGTATTACATTCGTCTAAAGCAGAGCTGTTCAGAAACTCTTCATAAACTTTTAAGTGCTGGAAACATAATTCTATCCAAAAGACCACAAAAAACCCCACACAGAGTCTTAATGATATTCTGAAGGAATTTTGCTGGCCTCTCAAGAAAATTAGCTTGAGAATATCGAATTAGCTCTTTTCCAGGGCTTTCAGGAACTGAAGATCTTAACAGTGCTTCAGAGCCTGGCCAGAATCGCTGACTCAGAGCTCTCCTAATTGGAAGAGCTGTGCCTGGCCAGCCAGGGGTTTATACTCCCAGAGGAAAAGCTCTTAATTGCTCCTGAAGCAAAGTGCCAGTGCAGTGGCATGAATTTTTCATGGTGGAAAATCCTGGGAGGCTCCCTCTTCTCAGCTGTCAAGAGCAGTGTTGTGGATAGAAGGTTCTGGCTTAAAAATGGAGGAAGGGAAAAAGAAAACCCACAGGGTTTAAATGACTTGTAAATGGGCAGGGGAAATTATCTACTAGGGTAGGAAATTAGAAAATGAATGGCTTAATTCACAGGATGTTAGGGCATATTTGCCTTAATGTCTTTGTTTAGTGTCAGAATCTCCGTGATATTTACACAACAACAGAAGCTTGGAGTATGTACACTCTGCTCTGAGGAAGGAATAAGAAGTAATGCCAATGTGTTTTAACAGTAGTTGGAAAATGCACTGGAACTACTGAGGTTTACTCCGGACTCTTCAGTGGTTTGTTTGGTTTTGTGAAAGTGGTGACAGCGTTTGCTTATTGAGTTATTATCACATTATTTAACCTAAATGTTTTTCTAGGGAATTTTTTTTATGTTTACTTATTTGTAGACAGAATATGCTGACTGTGGACAAGCAGCCGTGGAACATCAACGTGACTGCACTTCCACAGATTCTAAATTGGTTTTTCAGTTTCTTGACAGGAATCGAAGGATGCTACGTGGTTCTGTGGTGTCTGGTGAGAGGAAACTGAACTGCTTCTTGGGTTCAATTTGCAGACTAGAAGGTACGGGAAATGGGAGGGAGGTGCAGTATATCAGTGTGCTCTGTCAGCAGTAGTTGTGGTAATGTAGGTTGTTAACATCATGTGAGTAGCAAAACAAGATAAATAGGCATAGTAGAGATTTTGTAGTAAAATGATTTCTTTGGTATCTGTACTTAGTATAGTATCTGTGAAACAATGTGAAGTAACATGTTTTCTTCAATACCTGTGCACTAACCAGGCTCACTTACTTGTTTATGCAGAATTCCAATGCATTTGCACTTCAGTGTGTTTGGAACTTGTTCCTAAATACAAGGAGATTATTTACTCAGAACAGGATAGTAAATTCTTCATTTCAGCACTTTAAAGATGAATAAAAGTTGTTACCTGTGCAAACAGGAAGAGTATTGCGCTCCATGTTTCTTTGTAGTACAGTAGTGCGTGGCAGTAATAGCTGTGACTCTGGACTATAAAGGAATTTGCTGCAGTGAGTATGAGTTATCAGTAATTCTGTCAAACTGGTTTTATTTCCAAGGCAAAAAGGAAGAAATAGTAAAATACATCAATTCTGGAAGGGTTTTATGGGTGAATCTGTTCTCACAAGCAAATTGCAGCAGCAAGGCCTAAAAAAGTGTATTTTAAAACATCTGTGAGAGTGTAGGTGAAGAATTTATTGAAAAAGTCGGGCAGAAGGAAGCAGTGGCTCACTGCTGGGCTGGGAAGAGGTTTGTGCTGCAGGAGCATGTCCTGCGTCTGGTCTGTTCATGTTTATGTTGCAGCTGATGGGGAAATACTGGGAATGACAGATCTGTGAGCAGTACAAAATGGGGAGGATGCTCTAATGGAGTGAGCTGGTGAAAGGCTACAGTGTATTGCCCAAGGAAGTTAAAAGGATTCCTTCATTACGCACCGTTAATAAAAGGTTAAACCACTATCTGGCAGTAGTAGCCTGGTAAATCCTCCTAAGGATAAGGGTGTTTTTCAGTGATCCTGATTTTCTGTAGTGTGCTGAGAACTACACCAACCATGGGAGAGAAATCAGAACAACTATACCAGCCTCGTAAGACGTAATGGTTGGAACCATGGAAAGCTTTCATGGTTCCTTAGTTACTGTGTGTAGAAGACACCCTTGAAAGCTTTGAATTCATGCTTGTGAACATTGAGCGGGACTCACAGCATGTGCTTTGGAATGTGCAGTGTGATTTCTATGCAAATTGTGCCACTGCAGAGAGCAGAGCAGACCTCTGTGGGTCTGAGTGGTTGCTGTAGGAGGTACAGGTTTCAAAGGTTTACAATATCCATACAATGTCCACAGTGTGCAGGGTAGTACTTCAGAGTTCAGTAACAAGCTCTTCATGGGTGTGTGTGACAGCACCTCTGCAGCCTTTGCCATCTTCAAGATTCTGGATTTCCAAAGGCGGTTGTTTCACAGGTCAGACTGTGCCTTTGGTACTTTTTCCTAGTTTCTTCCATGAACTTCATCCCATTACTTAATGTCGTTCAAAGGTTACTTAAAGTAATATATTTCCATCTTGATGTTAACAGAAGAGTGAAGAATGATTACAAGTTTTGTGTCTTCCTTAGTTTTCACAAACTAGTTGAAAAAGGAATCTGCAACTTTGTGTATCCCAGAAGTTCCCTTTCTTGTGGTTTAGCAGTATTGCATTTCTGCCTGTAATAGCAAGAAGTGGAAATGATGATATTTACACTTATATGTATTACATGTTTATCATACACAATGGGTATCGTATATTACGGCTAAATAAAAAAACTGTAGAGGGGACAGTCCTCTTTGACTCCATGGAGAAATGGTAAGATACCAGATTGTAGTAGTTAATTGGGGATCAACACCAGAGATAACATATTGAAAATTCTTAATCCTTGACGAACTACCTGTAGTAAAACACACCATATTGTTTACTTTTTATTCTTCTGCATTGTGTGCTTCCGCTGTTTATTTCCCAGCTGAAGCAAGGCGAGCAGAGCTGTCCGTCATGTCGGTCCACATCACTGGAACAGCCTCTTGCAGATGCTACAGAAAGATTTTACCGTGTGTTGGTTGCTGCCCCATAAATGCAGATGCAGAAGCAGCATCCAGCAGGTGCCAGGTACGGTGCAACACGGTTGAAACCACAACATCCCTTGCAACCAAAACCCCCCTTCAGAACTTCACAAAGTTGGTAAGGTCATATGAGCCCAGCTCCTGTCTGGATTTGGGAACCACTGCTCGCTGTTCCGGCTTTTTCATGCTCGTGTTTTTCATAGCAGTGCTCAGCGAAGCTGGTGGCTTTGGTCTTTGTCCTGGGTTCAGCTACAGCAGTCATTTTTTCTCCTTCTTAGTAGCTGGTGCAGTGCTGTGTTTTTGACTTTCAGTCTGGGAACAACGCTGATAACACCGGTGTTTTTAGTTGTTGCTCAGTAATGTTTACTCCAACCAAGGACTTTCTCAGTCTCATGCTTTGCCAGAGAGGAGGGGAAGCCAGGAGGAAGCAGAGGCAGGACACCTGACCCAAACTGGCCAAAGGGCTATTCCATACCACAGCACGTCATGCCCAGTATAGAAACTGGGGGGAGTTACCCGGAAGGCCCAGATCGCTGCTCGGGTCGGGCTGGGTATCGGTCGGCGGGTGGTGAGCGGTTGTGTCCTTTTCCCTTGTTATTCCTCTTATCATTATTATTGGTAGCAGTAGTGGTTTGTATTATACCTTAGTTACTGGAGAGCTGTTATCTCAACCCGTGGGAGTTACATTCCTTCGATTCTCCTCCTCATCCCTCCGGGAGCGGCGGGAGGAAGGAAGAGAGGGGGAGTGAGCGAGCGGCTGCGTGGTTCCAAGTTGCCGGCTGGGCTTAAACCACGACAGTCTTAAACACCATTTAATGATTTGTGAGCACTGTCATAACCTCCTCCAGGCTTTGTGAGGGTAACTTTTCTGAAAACTCAAGCTTTATGATGACGCTTGAAAAAGAGCTGAATTCCTGCTACTTCTGCAGATGTTTGTGGTTACAGTTCATGCAGGGTGACAGCAATCCCTGAGTAAGAGTAGAGTCCTGCTGTTAATGCACATACAACTATGTCAAAGCCATGAAACAGTTTCCTCCTGATTTGATGTCTTATCACCGAAGCAGTTCAATATTATAAAAAGATTTGATTCCCTTTGGTGGGGACATGCAGGTTCATTTTGAATGGGTAGGAGTTGCTTTAGTTGCTTTAGTTGTTTTTTGTATTGGGAAAAAAAGAATTCGAAGTATGTTATAGATTTCCCAGCACTGGTGTCTGATTCACCAACGATGATGTTGTTATGATGTATAAATGTTTTCATTGGCAATGCATCTTTATGGAGTGAATTGGTAATGAAAAATCAATACCAGAGGAGAACGCTGTATGTCCATTCCAAGAGGATGGATCTTGTACTTGTATGGTAGCATGGATTTGGTATTAAGAAACAAAAAGTTTTCCATTTTCCATGTTCTAACTTAATTCTAGCCTAACCCATTTAAAACTTGTTTTGCCTTCTGATTTCAAATGGAACCAAAGTAGACAAGGCCCTCAGTGACATGGTTCAGTGATAGACTTGGCAGTCCTGGGGTAATGGTTGGACCGACCTGTTGATCTTAAAGGTCTTTTCCAACCTAGTTGATTCTATGATTCTAGTCTGTGATTTGTTTTAGTTACCTGACTTGAATCAGGGTTCCTTCTGCTGGATAAATGCCCATGCTCTATGGCAATATGTAGGAAAAATCATATTCCAAGTATTTTCAGTCTGTGTTATAGAAGGTCTGTATTTGAACAATTAATTTCAGCCCGTCTGTCATCAGTGTGATGGTTACATTGCGTCTTCCTGTGGTTCATGGTAGGTTTATTTTGCCTCATCCAAGTTGTATAAAACATAACAAAGCAGCTGTGTCTGGGCCATTAACCCAAGGAACCAACTGAAGCGACTCTTCCACTAGATAACTCTCCACTTCCATAACCCCCATTGCCTAATAATCCCTGCATCTGATGTGAGCTGCAGTGGAAGCGCTCAGTGCTGCTTCACCATGCTCAGTGCTGGCAGCAGGAGCTGGCACCGTCCTCGGGTGGCGTTTCAAGGGGTTCACTTCAACATTGTGTGTGTGGATGTTGGCAATTAAAAATGCATCTAACTCTTACATTATTTTATGTATTTTAATGTCCTGATTAACTCCCAGTAGTGGTTCCTGGTGGTGTTTGGTTATCGAGTAATGCAGTTAAATCCCCTGATTACACCTGGAGTTATCTCAGTTCTCAGTATTCTGAAGCTGGAGGCAGTAACGAAATGCCTCTGTTGGGTGGGTTTGTAGTGGTTCATTTGGGCTTTTTCCAGTGCTCAAAGAAAACCAGTTCTTAACTGCTGTTTAACCATACAGGTTATGGTGATCGTCCTTTAAGCTGCTGCTTCTAGTTAACTTTTGAGACGCTGGATTTTTGTTTGATTATTTTAAGTAGTGGTATTGCCTTTTGGGCAATCATAACTCTGAAAATTAACAGGTTTGATAGTTGTTTCAGTGGGATTTTGCTTGGGTTTTGGTGGGTTTTGTTTTGTTTTCTGGGGTTTTTTTGTTTTGTTTAAATGTTGTGTTTTAATAAAAAAGGGCTTATTTTTTTCAAAAGAGCGTTTCTGTGCAATGTCCGTCTTTAATGTTTTTTTCTAGTCCTAAAACCAGTGCAGTAAACATGATTTTTGTGTTCTTTTTGCACACAGAAACATACTGAAAACAAGTGTTTTAATGCAAGACAAAAAACATCCAGAATTTAGGATTTATCTTTTATCTGAAAGAGACCTAAGGGAAAACCAGTTCTTTGAGAGAAAGACTTTCTTTCCAAACTGTTGGAAGGGATTGGAGAGAAGCACCTATCTAATCATTAATGCTGTTTGTACGACACTTGACATTCTTGTAAATGTGTTTGCTTTTGCTAATCTGAAACAATTCCTGGATTTTGCTGTCCAAGGATGTCAGGTGTGTGATCTGTACATGTGCATTTGAAATAGCTGTTAACAGCACTTTTTCGTGTACCAGAAAGTGCTCCTGAGCCACAAAAGGTCTCTTTAACTCAGGGGACATTGTGTTTTTTCTGTTTCCTTGCAAATGCTGTGGAAACACTGTGGGATCTCCCAGGGATTTGATGAACTTTAGCTCACTTAAAGTTTAACATAATGTTTGAATGATATGAAAATGCCAAAGCAAGTGTAGCATTTCTGCACGTAGAGTGTCAGTGCTCATGTGCTGTCCTCTGTCCTTTGAACCAGGTACTGAACCCCCCTTGAAAAGGGGAGCTGGGGAAGGAGAAGCTGGATGTGACCAGAGTGTCATTCTCAGACATTCCCGCTTCAGCGGGAGAACAGTTAAGCCAGTATGGAGAGAGTTCTGAAAATCTCACCTGTGTTTCTAAGCAATTACCAGTGTGATTGGGTTTTCCCTGTGAAGTTTACTTGAGACATATTCAAAAGGGCAGTTAAAAACAGAGTGTGTCACAACAGTCCTTGCCGTGCAGGAAGTCAAGACGCTTCATCACAAGCAACGAGAACAGACAACACATTTTTTTTCAACTTTGGTCATACTCCATGTGTTGTTTATTTGGTGAGTTGGAAGAATTTATTGGGATTTGTCTTTTAAATTGAAACATATATAATAGAGACAGGTTATTTACTGTACCAGAGGCTGCCTGCCTTGCCGTTTGTTTGCTTGTTTTGTGGCAAGGTATGTGTGCTTGAAGGCCAAGCTTACCAGTTTGTTAACTGGGTAAGCGTCTTCTATGCGAACTTAAAGTTGTACCACATTTTGCCTTAACAAGGAACAGCTTTTTCTTCAAAAAATGATGTCCTATTTTAGGCTAAATTTTCACTGCTGATGGTACAGCTGAAGAGTAAGATGAGGTTTTTATTCTGATGACATTAAAAATACAATCATTTTGAAGAGGGCAGGTCTTCCATTACCTCTTGTGTTGTTGAAAGTCAACTTCAGGCACTGAGTTCTCTTTCTTGGCTGAGATGCATAACGCATCTTTGTTCTTATCACTGAAATTCTTCCTCAATTTCATTTTTAGTAGGGGATGAAAATTTCACATCACAATAGCTAAAATCATGTCCATATAGTAGGTCCTTCCGAGAGCTTTCATCTAAATGTGGCTCATGAGCTATGGCAGTGCTCCACATGTTGTTCTTTCCCTGGGATTTATATAACAGTTCTCGCATTCTCCTGTTTTCTTTGGATGTGGATTCCCAAATGATTTCAAGTTCCCCTTCTGTTTTCCTGAAGAAAACAAAAACCAAACCAAAACAAAAAAAACACACACACACACAAAAAGAGAAAGCTAATTTTAAAAGCACTTTCCAGCAGTACATAATTTGGATATGTGGATATGCAAATGATAAACTGCAGGTGTATTGATATTTGAAATTAATTCCTTTTTTAAAAGAAAGCTGACTGTAATGCTAGAGAGGCAAGGAAAAAAGATACGGACCTATGCAGTAAGTTGGATTAAGTCACAGAATCACAGACTGGTTTGGGTTGGAAGGGATCTTAAAGCTCATCCAGTTCCAACCCCCTGCCACTGGCAGGTGAATCTTCCACTAGAGCAGGTTGCTCCCAGCCCCTGTGTCCAACCTGGCCTTGAACACTGCCAGGGATGGGGCAGCCACAGCTTCTCTGGGCACCCTGTACCAGCATCTCACCATTACAGGGAAGAATTTCTTCCTAATGCCTAATCTAACTCTCCCCTCTGTCAGTTTAAAGCCATTCCCCCTTGTCCTGTCACTACACACCCTTGTAAAAGAGCAGCACATGCAAGATCCAAATATCGTGACTGCTGCTGTCCACTGAATCCAGGATCCATCAGGATCTGCGGGGCTGTGGTTCTGCTTCCTGGGACAGGCTTGTCTGTACCATGTGCCCTTCTGCCAGAGTCCTGCATCTCTCTGCTCCAAGGCTGAAAGTGTCTGACCAGAGGGTCACCTTTGTGCTTAGCTAATGCCTCTCTTTGTGGAGGCCAAACGCAAGTTGTGGAAACCTTAAGGCCTTTAAGGCATTGTAACTTTATTGGCCTGTTTCTCTGACTGCCCAAGCATAAATGAGTGAATTATGTAACGTGTGTTAGGTTTTTTTCTCATGAAAAAGGTTATTTGTCAAATACAGCAGCTAACATGACTTAATGCAGTTGTTAATACTTTTAATAAAAGCATCAATTTTACAAAAATAATAGTTTTTTTAAAAATTAGCACATGGTTAAGATTTCTTCAGTAGCAAAGAAAGATGCTTTGGAGGTAGTGGTGTATCTGAACTCTTCTTGGAGAATTAGTTTTTAAACAAACAAACATAGCTGAGCTGCAGAATCTGAAAGCACTCACTGGTGTTGCTTTGGAAGGAGCAGTCAAAGCACATTGTTGTCAAGGGGATAGTGCTGCAGATGCCCCAGCTCTGCACAGTGTGCTACAGTCCTAAGTACGGCTCTTCTGGGTGATGCTGCTGATGGTCTGGTTTTCTCAACACCCAAATCTCTTCCAAGAACAGCCCTCACCACCTTTCTCTTACATTTTCCTGTATCTCACCAGAAATCCCCGCAGCTGTGCGCAGCACTGCTATCCCTGGCCATGACTACTGTGACACTACCCTGTACAGATCACAGCCCCAGAAGAAACTCTTGGTACACTTGTTACTGGTACCCAGTGTTACTGTGCCCATAGCAGCTGGTTCACCTCTTCAAACACAAACCTGGCATGTAGAACTAGATTTGTACTCAGTAGTAAACTTACCCTGTTTCCAGATGTTTTCTGGAAAAAGCACTAAGTTTGGTTCTCATAAATGTAGGCTGTTGCCCAGAGAAGCTGTGGCTGCCCCATCCCTGGCAGTGTTCAAGGGCTTGGAGCAACCTGCTCTAGTGGAAGGTGTCCCTGCCCATGGCAGGGGGTTGGAACTGGATGAGCTTTAAGGTCCCTTCCAACCCAAACCAGTCTGTGGTTCTATGAAATGAGTAAAAATAAAAACTGCATTCAACCCCCAAACTAGCCAAAGTGCAAGGTTTGTATATTGTTGAGAGTAAGCAAAATGCCAGTGCTGCACTGTGTTTGAGGATGGAAGAAGTCAACAAAGTAGAGTTTAAAGCAGATTCTTCTTTATAAAAGACGAGAGCTTTCTGCCCTCACTGAACTGAAGTCATGCAGGCTTAATCTCTGAGAAATGTTGTTTGGGCTGGCTCAAGAATTCATTTTCATCTGTCATGTAGCAGTTTATTTACATAATCCTTACCTGTATCGGGTTTACAATTTTATATGTGACCTTACAGGTAAGACAGCTCCTCCCTTGCATGTGCATGGCTGTGAAGCTTCTCTACTGTTGGCGCTCTTCTAAGGACAGTGTAAGGCAATTCATGACTAAGGCATTTAACCTTAATTTAACATCCAAAGTACAGCAGCTGTAATGATCTCCCAGTACTGCTGCTCAGCAGAAGACTTATGAAACACATTGTGACCTTAGAAAACTCATAAAGGTAAGCAAGTGTCCTGTGAAAGAAGACCTGAGGCATTTATGAACCTGGTTTTTTACCCTAGAAGCACATTAACAACTTTGTTCATATCTGAAAAGTGCCAGGCAGCTAAGGAAATGTAAGTGATAATGATCACTCAGAAGACTTCTCTGTCAACAATTAAAATGTCATTATCAGCTGCCCAGAGAACAGAAAACTAGGCAAAAGGTTGCTGTGAATTTCCAATATTCTCTAGCAAAGGCTGTAATTTTTGAGAAGGTTCTACAGAGCAGCTTCTGGGAAAGTAAAATTTGCGTATCTTTAGAAGCTTTGAAAGCTTTTCTTTATCTAAAGAACAATTCACAGATAAATGGAGTGGTTGGGATTGGAAGGGACTAATGCTGAGTGCTTAGTGAAAAAAGTCAATTGAGACTGAAGAGGAAAAAAGGGATTTAGTATACTGTGTGGAAAGTGTAATTAATTATTTGACACTGCTGTGTTACATCATCTCATTTACCTACTTTGGGGGTAGAAAGGTAGACTTTTGAAGATCCGTATTATGGAACTTCGAATTATGATACATGCTACATCTGAAAAACCTCTTTTAATTAGCTGTTAACATGAACCCAGAAGTATGAAAGGCACTTAATTAATTAAAAATCCTAAATAAGTATTTCCAAATAAATGTGGAATAGTCAAAATACTGTTTTCTCATACCTGCTCAATAGCACTGCATAAAGTAATTGAGAGAAACTCTGCTGATATCAAGTAGACCAAACCCTGTTTTTCTACTATCCTTGATCTGTTATTTCACAATGGCTGAGATGACTTGCCAAATGTCTGCTTAAATTACCTGTCTTCAGTTGTAAAAAGTTTTTCCTGTATGCTGATAAGATCAATGTGACATGAAGCTTTCCACTGCCAGAGGAGAAACATGCCTTTAAAGGACTCTATTAAAACAGGTTCACTGACAGTCATAATCTTGTATAATCTGTTAAATTATCTTTTTTATTGTGCATGTAGCCAATCTAAGTCACTTATTAATAGAACAGTAAGGTAAGGAAGCCCGTCATAGGTATTCCCTTAGTTTCCTACAATTCTGAAAACTGCGGAGTGGCATGGAGGGGAATGTGCTCAGCCTTTCGTAGAAGATGCTATTAAATAATTAACACGTATCTTGACGATTTATATACACACATCCCAAATCAAATACCTGGCTCAGATTTATAGTTCACTTAAGAAGAAATCTTAAGAACAGGAGTAATCATCCAGAATAAATCCCTTTTTCAAAAGGTATTGGAGCTGGGAATTAAGAGGAGACCATGCCATATGAGGCAAGAGCTGGCTGCTGTAGGCAGTTGCCTTCCCTTTTACACATCAGATCTACTTGCATTGCTTTTGCCTGTGACTGACCTTTTCTGCTGCAGCACTTCATCCAGGGTTTCCTGCTTGTCTTGCAGCAGACGCTGGAGCTGCTTTACTTCATGCTGGTACCAAGCAGTCTTCCCAGCAAATTCTTTCTCCTGCTCAATCATCTTAAGACTGATATCTCCAAGCTTCCCAGCTGCTTTCTTTTTATATACCTGTAAAGTTAAAGATAATAGGGAAAATGGGATTATAGGAGAAATAAGAATAAATCATTATCAAGAGAAGAAACAGCTAGAGATACTAATTTGCAGTTTAATCGTTACATTGGTGCTGCCGTGCTTAAATATGCGAGGAAGGCTGCATTATGGTTTTATTTACCTATTCATTAATTTGAAGGTATTACACTCATACTTTGTTCGGCATATAAACTAGTGTGTACAGTGAATGCCATACTGTACGTTCCTCATAAAAGTAAAGAATTAGCTGGGGAAAAATAAAGGTTTTTTTTCCAAGATGCAAAGCTGTACTGCACAGCATGTGTTGCTTACCACGTGTCCAGCAGTCATACTTACCAATACATACAATGGAAAGTGTGTTCTGTTGTTTCATCAGTACTAAGAGAAGGAAAGACTGGCTTCGTGTTTTAAAATATCCTGCTGCTTCATGTAATAGTTCCTGCTGTTCAGTGAAGCACAAGCAATTTTTTGCTTATTGACAGTAACAAACTATATTGGCCTAATCTCAAACCCAAGAAATTCTTCCGGTACAAAGTGATTTTTCTTTCTGAAATAACATCCCACTGAATTACATGAGAGCTGGAGGACTTGAAAACTATGGCTTGTGTAGTTACATGTTTCTACATGTTGCTGCAAAAACAACAGGTATTATCCAGTATTAGCTTTTTTCTTGTGATTGCAAATAGAGTGCTTAAACTGTTACTGTACTGCAGAATGCAATGTTTGACAAAACAACCCACCAAAAAAGTAACTGCTACGCTAACCTTTCAGTCTGAAATTGGTGGGGAGTGGGGAGAGGAGAGGAAATAAGAGATACACAGGCTTGATGTAGATTTTATATAGGCAACAGGACAAGATTTTGGGTTGGAACCACTTCCTTTAATAAAACTGCAAACTATTTAATAAGCTTTGAGAATACTGCTATTTATGTCTTGCTAATATAAGGATAAGATTTTATCTTCATCTGAATTGGAACAGAAAGTTTAAGTATGCCTTTTGGAGGAAAGGAAGAAAAAACACAAGGGAAGGTACTTTTCAGGTATGTGCTACAAGCTATATAGTCCTTTCCACAAACTGCTTCCTTTTCAGCTGTTGTGACGTGTCATTTTGGAGTTTCATTTTCTGGAGGTATTACGATAGTGATACATAACAGTATTACCTAGAAGGTTAGTCACTCAAGAATTAAGGCTGACTTCCACTGTTGTTGTTTTTCCTAGGTCTTCCCTGTCAGTTACAAGGAAATAATTAGAAGCCTCTGCAAGTTAACTAGTCACATCTCTCAAGTTTTCAGATTCCCAGAGAAGTCTTCAAAATCCAGGGTTAGATGCTTGCACTTGGAATGTTAAGGGATGATAAAGGCAAACCTGTTCCTTCCAAGCAAAGGGTTGCTTAGAGTTAGCCCAGAGGAAGCGCAGGAGAAAAGCTGAACTTTCAACTCTGTCAGTAAATGCCTCCTCCGGCTCCAGACCCAGAACCTGACATTCTCTGTGTAGGGCAAATGTCTGTCATGATTTCAGAGAACTAGAAAGAACTTCCTCTCTCTTAACATATAAAAGGCTGATAAAGAAAGCAGCCAACAGTACTGGTGCAATCCACTTTTTACCTAGTGGTCATTGATCATCCAGCTACTGGGAAGTGTGTTTAATCTGGACTCTGCCTCAGCTGTGGGGATATACATAATTCTGATCATGCTCCTATGATTGTAACTAGGTCTGTTTAAAATGTGTAAGCTGTCTCAGCAGAACTTCAGCACTTCACTAGGTGAAGGGTGCCCAGGCTGCTCTCTGCTTGCTGTGAGAGCCTTGCTGGGTTGTGGTGGTTCTGGGCACACTGACACAACTGCTGGCACTTAAGAGATCCTTCACAGCACGCTGCCACCTTGGAACTGCTCAAGACAAATTCCTGTTAATTTTCTCTAAAGTAAAGCAGGTGAACAGACTGGTGGAGCGGACAAATTTAAGGAAGAAGGTGACAACCTGCAGCTGGAAGTGGTATTTTCCTCTAGAGCTGCAGAGGGTAGTCTGCCCAAGGTCATGGCATTGCCACTATGCCGTATGCACCCAAGATGAGGAATGATCATGGATGCAGCAGCTGGTACTGAAGAGGACATAGTTTACACTCTCCTGTGATGACATAATGAGTATGTTAACAAAACACCCCACCAAAAAAGTGATTGCTGTGCTAACCTTTCAGACTGAAAGTGGGGGGAGGGAGGAGGAAGTAAGATACATTGAAACCTTTTCCCAATTTTGGTACACAAAAGCTGCTCTGTGCCTAATAATTGGCTGGTTCTGTCTTGATATTGAATTCAATTACAATAGTTCATGGGAAGTGACCTCTAATGATGATTCAAATGCAGATTTAAGTGTATCATTTAACTTCAGTCATAAAAAGTTCTATGTGTCAAGGACTCTTAAAATTATTGCTGACAGCATATCAACTCCTAAATGCAATAATGATTATATAGGTTTTATGGGTAGTTTCCTTGGCTTTATGTTTTCCAGGGACAGAATCCAAATTAGTAAGTACTGTTTCTCCTTCCTGCCAGAAGGACCAAGACTGAAGGGAGTTAACAGTGGAAGATACTAGATGAGAGGTATCTTCAGTATAAAGGTTGTTTTCTACCTATTTTTACTAAAACCTTAGGTTTGACAAAACTACGATCAGATAGCGACTCAGAATCCATGAAACAACTTGTTATAATCTGACTCCTTTTTGACAAGATGCCTAATTTAAAGATGAACCGCAGTTGCACTGAAGGAGAGGAGAAGGTGCCCGATGATGAACTGGAGTCCAAAATCCATTATCAGAGGTTTACTGTTCACAGTTGGAAGCCTGAAATCTTGGAATTGTCTTCACAGAATTTGTGCTAATGTTTAAAATACTTCATGTGGAAGACAGATCTCCCTGTGTTACCTGTCCCTTCTGCTGCTATGAGACAGGACTCCTTGATGATACAAACATCACAGAATACTGGTATGGCTGCTTGGATTTCTTTACTTTGGTTCCCTCCCTCTTGGGATGTACTAGTACTAGTGATGTAGGGATGTACTATGTACTAGTGATTCAGAAAGTAACCCTAAGATTTGTGTGTGTGAATTTTGTTCCCTCCATCTACCTGTATGTCTTGTATATGGCTTCTGCCAGTGCCTCTGCCATGGAATTTGACTGCTTTTCACAAAGCTGAAACGCAGTGGTTTATCACTGGTAAATTTTTAACTGAACCATAAAACAACTTAATCACAAACTTTTATGGACTGTTAAAAACATGCCTAGTATGGTATGTATGTATTTTTGTTAAAGCCCAATAATGTGTGTGTGAATATGGGCAAAATGACAATATGCTATTGTTCCGTGTTTCTTTTACTAAAAAGATGGTGGTTACTATCACCTGAGCCTGAAGTAACAAATGGTATCAGACAACCATCTCATTAACTGCAAACAGAACAGATACTTGAATGTTTTTCATTAGCACCCTTACCCTGCTTTTATCAAATACATTGTCAGAAACAAAAACCAAGAGTCCCATTACAGGCTAGTTCCAATTTGAGTCAAATTTGTTCTGATGTCAAACGGAAACATTAAATATTCTGCTCTACAATCAGATTCTTCAGAAAGTTTTGAGTAATAAGAATTATGACAAAGCAGCTTGTATTTGAATCTGAAAGGGCCAACTAAAGAACAGTTTTTATACTCTTAATATTTTTCATGATTCAATATGCCTGAAAAATTGTGACATAAACTGAAGTATATAAAAGTACAAATGAACATAATTTGCTTTTGGAATTAAAATACAAAAGTACATTTTGTTTGTTTAATAGAGTTCCTGCAAAATAATTATTTGTTTTTCTGAATATCTGTATTCCATCTATTTGATACTCTACTGTTACTTTCTAAATTTCATATGGTTGTACTGATAACTTACAACTTTTTGCCCAGTGAAACCTTTATAAAGTTTGTTTATAGTAATTGCTACGTCCCAAACTGAAAGTGGGTATTTATAAAAAGAATCACGTTTATTTGCTAATTTAAGCATAGACAGTTTAAAACGTAATAAAGCTGTGTATAGAAATGTCAGTGTAGGTTTGGGTTTTATTTTAGCAATAATGTCTTACTTCGTATTAAAGTCTTTCACAGTCATTCTGTGTTTAATTACAGATCTATCAGATCTTGATTTGAGACTTCACAATGAAAAACAAATCCCACTGAATTTTTTGTTAATTTACTTAGGATTACAGAATCATAGAAACAACTAGGTTGGCAAA
>NW_009912047.1:0-3865 GCF_000696875.1 Nestor notabilis
GGTTGGGGGGGGGGAAGGGGCCGGTCCCAGGGGTCCTGCTGCACCTCGCCGCCAAGGTTTGCTCCAACCTGGACCTTTCCCCGAGATAGGGAGCCCAGCTGTTTAATTTAACGTTGATTTATTGCTTTTAAAAGTAAATTTACACACACGCCAACAGCACTCCGTTTTGTTTCCCCAGACTCAGAGATTTATTTTCTACTTAGCGCTTGTCTGACAAAACAATGTCCTTTAACTTTATTACACATCGATGAGGAAATCTGTCTTACTTTTGGTTGGATTTATCGTTCTGCTACTTGTGGAGACTTTCTGTGGTACAGCAAGAGCTCAGGTCAGGAAACACACACAAAATGAAAGCCAGGCACAGAGGTAAACACCTATGAAGGTATCAGCGGCTGGGTGATGCTATTATCACCCCCTGCTAGAGTCCATCTGCAGCCAGGATCACAGTTAGGAAGGGGAAAATAATTTTAACTCGGACTATGCAGGTAGTTTGGTTGGTTTGGGGGCTTTTTCTTAGGGTTTTGGGCTTTTTAGTGGTGATGACTGGCTCTTCGTTCATATGCAGGAGTGAGAGGTCTCTAGACTCCCATGGCACTGCACAAGGACATGTATCTATAATTATTGAAGGGAAGAAATACAGGGTTATCCATACCATGCTGCCTTACCTCTGCACAGTAAACTCCCGATTACCAAATCTATCTGATGGCTGAACTCAGGGGAATTAGACTGTAGTTTGGAGCAGCTTTTACGGTACATTTCATCTACGTTTTGGTTTTCTTTAGTTCTCATTAAAAGGGCTTTTCACTGATATACTGTCTCTGTGTCCTCCATTCCACACACACAGGAAAAAAAAAAAACAAAAACCCACCAACAGAAAACCATCACAATTTTGGCAAGGGAGGGCCAGGAAATAAAAATCTTATTTTTAAAAACCCTGGGAGCTGGGTTTCTTATTCTTCCCCCACCCTTGGTGTCAATCTTTTATTTCAAAGCGGAGGTTGTTCATACTAACGAAAGGTCCTTCAGTGAGAGTGTGGACAGAGGGATACTCCAGCGGTATTGAGAAGGTAACATAAGAGATGGACACAGCTTGAACGAATCTCTGCCCTCTCTCTCTCCCTCCTTTTTTTTTCTTCTTTTCTTTTTCTTCCCCCACCTCCCCCCACCATTTTTTTCCCCTGTCTCTATGTGTGTGTGCTCCAGGCTCAGTCTCACAAACTGATTTCTCAGAGAAGCATCTAATAATCACTTTAGAGATGTTCAAATGAGGACATTCGCTCTTTTCTAGCAAGAGGTAAAGATGTGACAGGTTTTGTTATCGGGACTATAGTGAGAGCTTTGTAAGATATTCCCTTTCTTTCTCCATAAATACACCATCTATAAATAAAGACCCCCTGTATTAAAGCGTGACTCTCCCTGCTGGCTCTGTCCACTTTCTGTCCAGTTTGTCCTCATAAATCCAAACTTAGTGTCACTTTACATATTTTAATGATTTTTTATCAGCCCAGGCAGGATTGGAGGGCGGGGTGTGTGTGTGTTGAGTGTTCGGTTATATTTTCTATCCAGAAATTGTACACGACTTTTCCGTGCTCAGCCCCAAGTCAACATTTCCCTGCACCAGCTTCGGTGGCAGAGAAAACTAATCACTCCACCAAAGTAAATAGCAGGGGGACGCTGAGGATCACTGGAAATTCCCCTGTGTGTGTTAGCTGCGGCTTTCTGGGGAAAAAAGGAGGGGGCAAAAAAAGGAAAGAAAAGGAAAAAATAAAAGAGAAAAGCACCCTGTCAGTCAGAAAGAGGCCGTTTCCTTAACCTCTCTTCCCACACCCAAGGATCAGGCCGGCCCACTCTGCCCCCTCTGCATACGGACACGGGGGAGAGGGAGGGGAGGTGTACAGGGACCCCTCAGGGGGGACAGCAACCCCCCAATCTGCTTGTACCGCTGGTTTGTGAGTTAGGTTAAGATAGGCCCTAGGCTTTGGGGGCAGTGAGGAGGGTCCACCCCCCAGGAGAGGGGTACAAAGTGTGGCTGGGATTTGAGGGGGGAGTGTGTGTGTCCCATGCCCTGACCCCACGAAGGTGCAGCTTAATGCCAGGGGTGCGTGTATGTGTGTCCCGCTCCCCCCAGCGTGGACCAACCCTGGTAGGGGGTCACATTATGGGGCGGGGCGGGGTGTCCCAGCTCTGCAGGTTGTGGCATCTTAGTTCTGGTGGGGCAATGTGGGGCAGGGAGGAGAGCCCCTTTCTGGGAGGAAGCAGCTGAGGGTCACTTTGGGTGCAGAGAGAACATCTGCAAAACGTTCTGGCGGCTCTTCCGGGAAAGGATCTGGCCTTTTTATTGTAGAAATGGTAAAAAAGACAGGGGGTGGCTGTAGATCCCGATCCCCCCTCCCCAAACAAAGGACAAAAGCTTCATGAAATAGCCCGGGAGTGAGCAGCGCCGGGAAGCATTGCCTCGGCCCCGGGACAAAGGTGGGAGCGGAGGAAGGAGGACGAAGAGGGAGCTGCATCCCACTTCTCGGGCATCTGATCTGAAGGGAAGAGGGGAGGACGTGTTGAGGACGCAGGTAAATAAAATCTGAGCTGGAGCGGTGTTATACACAGGATCCGGGGCCATGCCTGTGCACAGTTCCGTCTTGATATGCAATTAAATTACAGCAAATTCCTCTTTAAATAATATCGTTGGGAATCCTTCTTTAAGATTCAAGGATGTTTGAGGTTAAGCAGCTTTTAAAACGTCGGTTCTAAATGGCTTATGCAGTGAATAGATACCTTCAAATCCTAAAACCATTATAAATATACTATACATATGGATGCCAGTTTATATCTACATATTTCTATTTAGAATGAGGGAAGCATTCATACAAAGCTAGTTGCGACACTTTATTTTAGGAAAGCAGATGTTAATTTTTTTCACATATCATTTTATGACCAAGTACATGTGTAACACTGGAAAGCATCCAGAGTGCCTTTATTATTTACTAAATGACTGTTAGTTGAGGCGTACTATTCTCGGCATAACCAAGGGATAGGTTATATTAATAAAATAAACATCTGTGGTTTTAGCAGGGATGGTGGTGGTAAGTTAGAAATAAATTAAGAGCTGCTATGAAAGTGGGGAAAGGGTTTTGTGTGGGGAGAACACACCTGCAAAGGAGTAAACTAGCTTTTTGCACAGCCACGCTGAGACCAGTCTCTCTGCTGTACAGTGGAAAGGGGATGGCAAAACTCCTCCAGAATAAGAAACCCCCTAATTCTGGCTGTAGCTATTCTGAACGACGTGCTCACACATCCTGGGCAGTGGATTAAAAGCTCTTGGATGTTTTCTGGGATTCGAGGCTTGCTCCCTCTCTCCCCAAGAGCAGAGCATTTATCTGGCAGCAAAGCATTAGCCCCAGTTTCCTCCCGTCAACGTTTAAGAATTCACAGATACTTCAAGGGGCTGGTTTGGGATTGTTGGGGTTTTTTAGTTTGTTGGGCTTTTTTTTTTTTTTTTTTTTGGTTGGGTTTGGGTTTGGTGGAGGGGTTGTTGGTTTTTTCTCCCCCTCTTCTTCGCAGCAAAATATTTGCGAGAGATGCTTGTGTTTGAGTGGAGTTTTACGAGGGTTTTGAGTACCGAAGAGGGGCGAGGCATAGCGCATTGGCATAATAATTAACCGCATGCAGTATTTATCGTCCTGTGATGTTTGTTATCAGGCGGGTGAGCGCACTCAATTGAGGTTTAACAAATAGGAACGTTATTGATCAAATATAATGAATAAATATGCATATGTATTATTTATCTGTACATACATGTATGCACACACAAGGCAGGAGCGTCTCATTAATGAAGATGAGGAGAGCTGACTGCGATCCGGAGGCAGCA
>NW_009912047.1:3907-5036 GCF_000696875.1 Nestor notabilis
GTGTGATTTTTTTAATAAAAAAAAAAAGGAAAAAAAAAAAAAAAAAAAAAAAAAAGGGAGGGGGGGTCACTAATAAAATTGATCTCAGCATGGAGTGTAATTGTAACAAAATGCTGCTGAGTAAAAACCGAGTTGGCTCGCTGGCTGAGGCAGCCTCGTCGCGAACCATCTGGTGCGTATTAAAAGCGCTGCTGTAAAAATTGCTGGGAACTCTAGGCTTCTATAGGCGAGGAGGCCCGCGGGCCCCCCATATGTTGGGGTACAAGGGGCGGGGGCGGAAAACGAAGGTGTCACCTGGGCCAGGACGCTTCTGTAAGATCTCGATAGAAGTTTGTCCCGACAGGGAGAGGGAAGGAGGGACGGGAAGGAGGGACAGGAAGGGAGAGGGAAGGCCCCTCTCCTCTCCCTGTCCCGCTCGCTCTGACGACGATAGGGTATGCAACTGCTGACGTCACTTCGCATCAGGGCCGGGGAGCAAACGTGACCCAGGCAGGAGCTCATCTGTTTCTCATCACTTGGGAAGTTTCTCTCACTCCCCTCCCTTTTCCTTTCACCTTATATATATTTATTTTCCCTTTTTTTTAATTTTTTTTTTGCCTTTATACATAAATAAGCCGGGGCAGGCCCCATTTCCTGTCCCCATCCTCATCCCCATCCCTACATCCCCATCCCTACATCCCTATATCCCACTCCCCGCCACAGGGGCTTCCCGCGGGGAAGGGATGGGAGCTCGCGCCGAGCTCCCACGCGGGCTTTCCCCGTGTCCCCCCACCTCGTGTGTGTGTGTGTCCCCTTCTTACCCCATCCCACTCCTCTCCCCATTCCCATGCTATTGTTCGCACTCGCAAACCAGCTCCGTCTGCTGATTCAAAGCCCGGCGGTCCCTGGCTCCTGCTTTGTGCTGAGGGTCACTTACTCTGCTCTCGGAGGTGGGCTCTTGCTCCTTCATCTCTCCTCTTCTCTGCTCCTCATGAACTGACGCCTCCTCACCACGCACCCGGAGCTGCCACAGATACTCGTCTCGGTAAACCTGCTGCTAATGACGGCCCAGTGCCACCAGCACAGAAATAAAATCACTCCCCTCTCAGCTTCCCCCCTTCTTCCCCCCCCGTTTTTTCTTTCTCGGTTT
>NW_009912047.1:5077-6027 GCF_000696875.1 Nestor notabilis
CTTTAATTATGGGAGCTATATGTCTTCCCTGGGAGTCATTCGTGGGGATTTTTCAGGTGGAAAGGCGTTTCAGCGGAGTTATTTTTGAGAAGGGACCAGTGCCCTATATCCAGAGGCTTTGAGTGAAGTGCAGATTGAGACATATCGGGTTCACTATAAAAGGATCATTTCTTGTGGGAGGTTGGACACGAAGTTTGGACTCGTGACTTGCATTCCTGAGAGACATGCATATTTTAAAACAACAAAGCAAGCTCGGAAGAAGGCTTAGAGAAGGGTAGGGGGGTGGGGGAGAGAAAAGAGGGGGGCACTTGGAAAGAAGTTACTAAGTGACAAACATCTGTCATCATGGAGCAATTTGTATGGCCCTCTAGGAAAAAGAAAGAAAAAAGAAAGTACCTGACTAGTTTTATTTATCACTTCAGGGAGCCACAGCTACTTTTGTGGAAGTTTTTGTGGCTCTTGAGCCGCTCAGAAATGAAGTTGGGCTCAAAACTGGGGTTTAAAGCGCTTTCCTGGTCTGTGAGTGCAAATCCCGACTCCTTTACCGGCTTTTTGCGTGGAGCAGGTTCAACCCGCAAGTAAAAAGTAAGACTAACCCCGGGTGGTGGTGAAGAGGAAAGGAGAGCAAACGGGGCCTCGGGGCGGGGGGAGGGGGGAGAGTAAGGAAGGCACCGGCGCTTCCGACCCCGCGGGGTGATAAGTGTCCCTGGGAAAGTGAAGAAATGCGGTGGAAAAATGTCAAAACTCTCTTGCTGTGAACCCTGACAGGGTGCTAGGGGCTGCGGACAGATACACACACACATCCCGCTCCCACGAACAAGGGAAGGGGGGAAATATGTGTAAAATAATCAAAGTGAGGTGGATGAAGTGCGGACAGCGGTGCGGCAGCGGGGCGGGCAGGGGAGGGGGGGGGGCCGGGGGGGGAAAAGGGGGAGAACCGAAGGGGGGGG
>NW_009912047.1:6081-7524 GCF_000696875.1 Nestor notabilis
CGCAGAGCGGGATGCAGCATGGGTTCCCTCCTGGCACACACAAGGCACCTCTCACTCCTCGCAGGGATCCACCGTGACCCACAACGCTTCTGGCCGGTGTCTTAATTTATTTGGCCGAACAACTGTAGGATCAGCGTTAAACGTTTTATATACAGCAAATGCCTTCCTAAATCAACACAATAGGATACAGCCACCAGTCTGCTTCTCCTTCAAGGAGCCTGCCTCCCCCCGCCCGTCCCCATCCTTTCTTCCCTTTTTGTTTTTCCTTTTCTTTTTTTAAAACAACTGGGGATATTTTATACACTGTAGTTTTGGATTTGATCCATTGCTTTAAGCTTGATGGAGGGTTCTGCAGACAAGGAGATGTATATACACTATTATACAGCCATCATTGAGATTACTAACAGTGAGTCTCTTGTCAACCAGACGGTCCTGCTTTGAAACACTACTCACATTATCCCGATTTTTCAAAATTGGGGGTAAGGAAAGGGAGGGGGGATACAATTTCCCACTCTCCCTTTTGTTAATTGTTTTCTTTCCTCGCAGTTACGTTTATAACTCGATCGGGCCCGTTTCACGTCGTGTCTTTGTATTTTTAGTGGAAGCCACGTGGGGGTGGGAGAAGGGATCCTGATGTCCCTCCCCAAGCCTTCAGCTGAATACCACCACCCTCCTCCTTCTCACACGAGCCTTTGCCTCGCTGTGACTACCAAAATCGCCCATATCCCTCCAACTACGGCCCCAAAAGTGTCAGAGCTGGGGGGTCTCCAGCACTTCCCTAGAGCTGGATAATGTAGTTCTGTTTTTCAGGTGGCTGCACCTTGTGCTGAGGTAGGCATGGGAATATGCCCAGTGGGGATGTCCTCACTTAAATCTAAGGGCGACGGGAGGGGGGAACCCCAAAACATTGTCAGACAGGCTTTGGAAGACAGGGAGAGGCTGGCAGGAGCTGTAATGAGGGGATTGCGTTGCAAAGTAGTCGATTTACCCATCCCTGCAGTTTCGGCCTTATTTCCCAGCTATTTTGAGCAGAAGGTGATCAGAGGAGAGAAGGGGTAGGAGCTGAAATATATAAGGGAGCATTTAAACCCAGGGCCTTCCATGAATGAAGGGGGGGGGGGGAATGTGGAAAAAGAAGAAAAAAAAAAGTTGGAAAATGGATTCGCTGACAAGTAAGGATAATAAATGAGAGGCGCATTCAGATAGATATCTCAGACGTGAAATTGCACCCAGCTGGTTGTGTAAGCAAACAAATAGTTTCATGTTAGGGACTCTCGACTTGTGGCTTGATGAATAGAACACGACAGAGGTAAATGGCTCTTTAACTCATTTAGGAATAAAACTCTTTGGCTTCCTAAGTAAAAGACCTGGTGACGCCATAGATCCTGAGGAAGCACTTTAACAAGAGTTTTATTAGTTTTCACTTGTGCTCTCGGATCTTCC
>NW_009912048.1:0-282 GCF_000696875.1 Nestor notabilis
CCCCTCCGCGGCCCCCAGCTCCCGTAGACGGGGCACCGGAGGCCCCCGATCCGACCCTATCGCCCCTCCCGGGGTCTTCTTTGGGCCCCGATTCCTCCCTGGAAAGTCGCCTTGTCGACGGTCGGGACTTAGTCTCTGCGCCATTTTCTTTTTCTCTCGCCTCTGTGAGCCTTTCTCTCCCTCGCCTCCTCCCGAGCTGCCGGCAACGAGCCTTCGACCGAGCCCCCGGGCAGCCATCCCCGGCCCCAGCCGCTGCTAACGGAGGGGACAGGGACGGATGTA
>NW_009912048.1:441-19187 GCF_000696875.1 Nestor notabilis
ATTCTTCCCTTGCTGTTTAATTGATGCAACTTCACCTTGTTGGGTGGCGGGGGGGGGGGGGGGGTTAATTAAAATAAAACCCCACGTTGAAAAAAGACCCACACAAAAAACCCCAAACCCAACCCAAGTAAAAGCCAGTGTGAACAATTCCAGAAGGGCAGGCAGCATCACTTCAGAAAGTTTGCAAGCTAACTGTTCATTTTGTTCAGGAACACAGGAGCCCTGTCATTTTATATGTATTTCTATATTAATATATACTTGAATGTATCTATATTTTTATGTACCCATATAATACTATAGTTTTCGAATCAGGCTGCTAACTTTTTCTGCTTGTTTATTAATTTCCTAATTGCGTTTCTCTCCACCACCATCACCCCCCAAGTTGGTAGGTGGCAAATTGAAGGGCTCGGGGTGGAGGGGGAGGTGAGGATGTAAAACCCACCTTTGTGTGTATGTGCTGTTGTCACTGTTCGGGTGTGAAAGGGACTCAGAGCTGTCCTCTGGCTGGGGAGGAGGTAGAGGACAAGAAATGGTTGAAGATCCCTTGACTTAGAGTGATTTTTAGCGTGCTTTTCTGGATGATGTCCATGTGCTTTGTAGGCTACTGTGTGTAAATATTGACAAACTTATGTCTGGGTGCACCTTTCTTCCTGTCAGTCTGTTGGAATGTGGTTGTATGCGTGCAGTAGGAGCAGGCAGTAGTGAATATGAAGGTTTTGAACTTGTGCTTCTATTCTGAATCTATAGTAGGGCTCAATGAATAATTCTTAACAGAAAAAGGGTGCAGTGGATTTCCCAAAGTGCGGGAGTAGCTCTTGAAGCAACTTAAATAGAAGCATGTATTTGAATGTTTGTAGTCATCTTATGCTGGGAAGTGTTTGCTTAAAGATCATCTTTATTTAGGGAAAAGTACTCCCTGGTAAGCTTTTGTTATGTCCTGATTTCCACAGGGGAAATGATGCATATTTGACCTTTCCACTCAGCTTCCAGTGAACCTCTGAGAAGGACTTTTCTCCTCTTGTGACCATGTGCTGGTTTATTCTATACGGAGTTTTAGGCACACAGCTCTTAAAATCCCTCCAGTTTTTATTTCTGCCATGTGCTGGAGGAATTCAACACAGAAATACAAAGTAAGGCACCTTGGTGGAAAAAAAGGATTCCTGCTAAATCAATCCTATACCCCACAAGCCCAAACAAGGGTAGGTGCCAGCACACTTTGCTGCCTGGAGTAACTACTGTGTGGCAGTCGCGTAACATCACTGGGGCTGATCAGAGGGCTCTAAAATCCAAAATCCTTGTCTGAAATGTCTGTGTAAGTCTTGTGAAGGGAATAATGCTGAGTAGACACTGTCCTCTCCGACCTTGGACCACGGCTGATCTGCAGCCCCGTCCTCTCAGCTTGCTCCGAGCCTTGCTGCCTCCACACAGGGGTTCTTTCCACGTCTGTGTCGGGCACGATCTGAGAACAGCAGTTCTCATTTAGGCATAGCAGTGAGGCTCTAGCTCTTATAGTCTCGTTTTGATCCTATTTAGTGGCAAAGATTAGGAGTGGGTGGTAGGAATTTCACATACTTTCTTTCCCCAGATGTTTAGAATTGGTTGGTACTTTGACTATTGTTAGGCAGTGCTTACCAGTGGAGCCGAAGTCTCCTTTTAGGCTGCCTTTACTTTTACATATGGGGGAAGGGAAGTTTCCTGGGGGCTGGTACTGACTCATTCTAAATGTTGAATGTACCAGCAGTAAACATTTTTGTTAATAAAGAATGTTTTGGATGACTTCTGTGTAGTGTATCAGTAATAGAGCAGCTGAAGCACTTTGAAGCTTCCTGTTGTTACTCATGTTCATATCTGGGTCGATGGAGCAGGTTGTGATCACACAAGTTGTTGCAGCTGGAGTAAGGTGGGTGGCAGTGGATCTACTCACCCATCACAGGTCACCAGGAGCACCCTGGTTGTAGCTGAGGGCTTGGATCTGATTACACCCCTGTTCCATTGATAGCAGGGTAGTGTTAGGGATGGGAGAGGATGCCAGCAGGAAGTATGTGTTCCTGGCTATTTCTTGTCGTTAAATAGCCAGATCACTCTAAGCAAGAGTGTCCTGGGCAAATTCCAACTTGGGTAATTGCATTCCATCTCAATATCCAGATTCTCCCTCCTGTTTAATTTGGCCATAGTGGGTATTTTTTTCACCTTAACTGTATTTTTAGTATCAGAATGTGCTGCAAAGAATTTTCCATGTTCAGTCCCAGCAGTGCATGTTTGCAAACCATCCTGAGAGCAGTGTGTGCTGAAACACTGAGCCCTTTCTGCAGGCAACACCCTCGCAATCTTCAGTGGTGTAGCAGGGAAATGGCACTCTGGAGCTGTCACTTCCAGTACAGCCTGGTCACTGCACACAACCCCTTCACACACAGCTATGGACTCGGGGAGATAAGAATTCCTGTTTTTTTCCCTCACTTGGTAAAATTGCACTTGAGATGCAATATCTGTTTGGATTCTGTTGAGTTTTGCCTTTAAGAGCTTTTATTAAGATTGAACTTCACAACCTCTTACTATTGAGGACAATGTTGAGACTAAAGGCAATTTATCTTGACTTTCAGTTCTCCCACTGTGTTTGCAGAGTGCAGTAGATAAAAGTTGCTTTTGTTTGCAAAATAATCCAGTTGCTCTCCAGAGCTACTAAATTCCACAGGCTGCTGGTGGTGTCTTGGCTCTTCATCAGCCTCAGAGCAGAACTTACTGTGTGTAGAAGGGGCAGGCATCACCCCAAGCAGTGGGCTCTTTCCATATGGCTAACTTGACCAGTAACATTAAGATGCAATTGGAGGTCAGGATCACTGCAGTAACCATTACAGTGTAGCACCAGGGGACAAGCGTGAATTTGCTTGTCCAGCATCAGAGGGTGGCTTCTGGAAGCCGGTCACCCTTGATGGAGTGGCTTTACTTCAGTAGGGAATGTTTTTGGAGGGGAAAAAGCAGTCCTTACTGCTGCAGCATCTTATCACAGACTGGCAGGTTCTTTATGTTGGCTCCTATGGCACCTCTGTCCGGATCAGGTTGGTGATAAGAAGGGGAATGAGCAAGAAGGAAACTTAAATAGCAAGAGCACTGCAGGAACGCCTTACAAGCGAAGGAATTCCTGCACCTTGTGTGTTTTACATGAAATTGATGTTTCCGTGTGATACAGCTGCACAGGTAAAAGCTGGGAGGGATTTAAATGCAGACAAACTGAAAAGCAACATAGCAGAGAGCCTTAAGATTGTCAGTGGTTGTGAACAGTCTCTTGGGGGCCTGGGTCCTTCACACCCTGAACTTGGGGGCTGGGGTGGTTCCCCCTCACTGCTGCTTTGTTGGCACCCTCTTGATGGCAAGAACCTTTTGAAGGGGAGCAGAGCCACTTGTGCTGCTGGGCCCATTTTCCTCGGTGCTGCTGCACTAACCGAGCCTCGGGAGGTTGGGAAGCTTGAAGATGAACGTTGCTCTGTCTGGCTCTTGTGCACGTCAGGGTGAAGCTGGCTTTTAAGTTCCCTGGGAACGTGTCATCACCAGTGCGTTTAAATGTCAAATGTTTGGCAAGGGCTCCAAAACACAAAAGGTAGTTAGTGGCGTTTAGATGCAGACTGATATCTCCACTGGAAGCTTCCTTTCCTTGTGATGTGGAGATGTGAATCCTGAAGAATGTGGTTTGCTCCTTCCCAGAGAAGCTTCGGGTCTCTCCCTGCCTTCTGTCCCAGGCTGTGGTGCTGGTGAGGAGCCTGCATTGTGAGCAGTGCTGCCCGCAGCCTTGGAACAATACTTGGGGTAGTTTTAAGTCTGTAATCATTTAGCTGTTTTATTGTGGAAGTACTTAACGTCACACACCAACCTCTGCAGGATTCCTTGGTCTTGTTTTCGTGTTGGTTTTCAATGTGCTCACAGCAATCCATCGCAGGGCTTGTGGAGTGTGTCAGTGCAGCTTTACCACAGGCATTGTCACATTGTGCCAGGTGAGGCTGCTCTGGAGTAAGTGGCTTGTTTGACGCTCTCAAATGGAAATACACGTGCTCTTGGTAGGCTGCTCTTCACCATCATGTGCTGTGTCAGTTGTTTGCAGCTGTGTTCCCAGCAGTAGCCTCAGAAGGGCTTCACTAAAGACCTTGAGGTCTGTGTGTTAATTGTTGTGACACCTTCAGCAGCCGGGTTAAAGCTTAATGGGTGTCTTGTGGGAGTGGGAGGTCAGAGCGTTTCTGCTTGCTGCAGCCAACTTCTGGGTTTGTTAGAACTCAGCACAATTACCTAATGTGCTGGAAGCTGTGTTCGGGGGGGGGTTAATGGCTTGTGTGCTCCCTTCTTGCACTGGTTTTCCTTTTCCTGCAGTGTTAAGCAGGATCTGTTATTAACATGCTACTAGGGCTGCCTTGTTTACTTGGTAAAACATGAACAACTCTTAACCCAGGACCAGTGTCCAAGTGTCTGTTACATGGCTTCACTAAATGAGGCACCCAGCACGTGAACATGAGCGGGCACAAATTCAGGTGTAATTTCATTTACGGCTGGGACTTGAGATATTTGCTGGATAGTTCATTGAATTCCAGGCTCCTGAGTTGCGCTGTCAGCAGAAACTGCGATAATATGTAATTATAGCAAGTACTTAACATCTCATTGACTCAGATTCCTCTGTTAATGATTTCACTGGGTTCCTGTTCAAGTCAGACCTGCTGAAATAGCACAAGCCACTGCCCTGGTGGAGGCTCCAGCTCAGAGTCTTCCTGGTGCTGTGAACTGCTGTAGTTCTGCTCAAATCAGTGGATCTGCTGTTTGTTATTGGGCTGCAGGGACGGGCTTTAATGACACAGTGACTATTTAAGGACAATTTAACATGAGAAATCACTGAAGATTTATGTGGCTTTTCACGATGGGATAGTTTTAAGTCTGCTTCTGCTGGTTGTGCTTATAGAATGTCTCAGCTCCTTGTAAGACATGCAGTCATTCAGAAGTAGTTAGCTTCTTAAACTGGATTGCCTTTATAGAACCTGCCCTGAGTTTTATAGGAAACCTCACACTCTGAAACATGGGAGCAAAATGCTATTGAGCATCATGTATTCCAGTGTCTTGGGTTTCCAGACTTAAGAGAGGATAGTTGTTGTACCAGTCAGTGTTTCTCTCCTTGCTTCTCAGACAGATCTGCCCTGTCGGACCTTGGCACTGCATAACTGTTGGTTCTGAGCTGTTGAGCACTGTCAGGGGTTAAATATGTATCATTAGGTTTCAGAATGCTTCCTTCCCTTAAGAAACCAGAAGGGTATGGACTTGCTGTTCTTTAGCAGTGAGTTTACTGCTGACCCACTCTTCTGTAAGAACAGAAACCCCAGTTTTCTGGATTTTAAAAGGAATTATTATTTCTTTTAAACAGGATTCCCAGTTCCTGCTGTCCTTCCTCTGCTGTTAACTGTCTGTCCTCAGCACTCCCACTGCACGTGCCTCTGGTGGCTTGCGCTGGTTGGACACTGGGATTACTGGGGTGGTAGTGCTGTTGTGGCAGAGCAGAGCTCCCTTTGCTGCAGGCTCCTGCTATTGAGCAGTTGAGCCAGTCGTAGTGGTGGATTCCTGGTGTGTGTGTGACTGCAGTGTTCTTAGCACAGCATTTGTTCAAAATGTCCTGGCTGACATAAATACTAAAGAGTTCCAGTGGATCTGATCATATTTAGACTTAGAAATACTTTCATCTTGAACGCTTACTTTTTAAACTAGCAGAGAGAGAGTGAAATGCAGTGGTGCCTTCTGGTCTCACAGTCAGAGGTGGGACATCTGGAAGGTGATGTGAAAAGAAAGGATGAAGTTAGTTTTGTATTCCTTTATTCGTGTTTTGTGACCTAGGAAGTGTGAAGAACAGTGGAAAGCTGCTGTTGGCTATAGGAACACGAGCATACATGTGTATTTGCAGGTTGAAATTTGGTTTCTACGTTTGGCTTCTGGAGCTCCTCAGCTGATGAACAAGTGAGAGCTCCAGAGCTGAGAATGGGAGCACAGATTACAGAGCTGCTGTCAGGCTTCCTGAGACTTGCTCTGTTGTAAGACCTACTTTTAACATCAGTTGATTCAGTTGGGTTTCTTTGAGCAAAAAGTGAGCTTTTGTTAAAGCTCAGTCTGTGTCAGCAGCAGTGGGGATGTGAAATACACAGTTTTGAGCCAGTCCTTGCAAGAAAAGATATGCGGAGAGATCTTCCAGTGCAACTGGTGAAGATCAGACTTCATGCTTTTGGGGAAGTGGGAGACCTTTGCAGTTAGTTCCCTTTTAATATCTGATGATAGAGATGGAGTCCTGCAATGGGGAAGGAGGAGTAGAAGAGCTACAGTGTTCAAATAAGAATTGCATCATGGATTTGCTGGAGTGTTATCAAAGTTCTAGTGATGTTTTCCATCATCTCAAGGCCTGTTTGTCCACTAGAACAACATACTCCGGGCAAGACAGAAGACTTGACCAGACAGCTCATAAAAACTCCATTTGCTTTGCCTGGGGGAAGATGCCTTTGTTCATAGCTGTTTCTTAAATCTCAATAGCTTCACTTGAAGATGGTTGTGGCAGTAGTTCAGTTTAGACAATTAACTTGCACTGATGCTGCTGTGCTTTGAAAGTGCCTGTCCCCAGCATAGAGCCCCAGGGATGGAAGCACTGAGCTTTGCTCATGGCTTGGGGAAGGTCTGAGGTGCAGCTCTTGGTGGGCTGGGGGCAGTGCAGTCTCAGCTCTGGGGGCACAGCAGGAAGGGGCAGGTGGGTACTTTCATGCACTGACAAACAACCCATGTCTCCACCTGAAGTACGTGAATCCTTTTGTAAGGTTGAAGGTGGTAACTTCGGAAGTCAGGGTGATTGCTGGGTGAAGAGGAACAGCATCAGGCCAGTGGGTAGCTGGTTTGTTGTGAGGCTCCTGTCAGGCTTAGAGCTCAAAGTTGTTTCCCAGAAAGCTTCTAATGGACAGATCTTTCTGGATTCCTTTTCGGTGTTTTTGTTGTGTATCTGTTCATGTTCCCAAGTTCACCACAGGCTTTGTGCAGGGGTGTGTGTATATGTATTTTTATCTTACACCTTCCTCAGAGAAGGGGCTTTTAGGTAGTGTTATAAAGACAATAGCTTCCTTCTGCAGCAGAGAGCTGAGCTTCACTGTGCCCACCAGAGGTGAAGATCTGCTCCTCATCATTCTGCCCAGCATAGATGGATGTGTGTTACGGACAGCTGGACTTCCATGGAATCCAGCGCTGAGCAGAGTGGTCCTGCAGCTGGCTGTACCTTTCCAAGACTGGAGAGACATTGATTTCTGCCTCGGGAAAGCTTGGGGTGTACTTGTGTAGCTTCCCTGTGCTCTGTAGCTCATCTTTGGCTAAGTCATGGTTGTGTCCATGAGAGACGTGCTCCATGGTGAGGGTGTACCAGTGTTCTGGCTTTGGCTAGCATAAAGGTAATTGTCTTGCTATAGCTGGGGACGTGGGTTTGGATTTAGTATGAGAATCATGTTGATAACACACTTGATGTTCCAGTTGTTCAGACAGCTACCTGAGTGCCTGGTATGTCTCACCACCTGCAGCGTGCTGCTGAGACAGTCTCTTACACACTATTTAGCAAATAGTGCAGCTTTACTGGGTGAGAAACATCCTCAATGAAGACATAGTTCTAATGCTTCAAAATGTCCCTTTTTCTCCCATAGTGCCAATTTCCAGTGAATTTCTAAAAATAAACCCTGGTGACTTTTCCTACTTGCTCCTCAGTTTGAAGTCCCAGCCACTGATTTTTGCTCAGTGTTAGTAGCTGCAGCAAGCCCCTGGGATGCAGTAGTAGAGCATTTTGCTGTGTCAGGGAATAAATGATGGGAACAAATGAAACATGAGGTCTCATGTTGAACATGGATAAGACTCCACACAGTTTATCCTGGCTGGAACCCAGTGCATGAGCACTGCCTGCCTGGAATGAGCTTTACCAGTGCTGTGTCATTCCTGAAGCACTGGGCTGGCTCCAGTGCTCAGTGCATGCTGCTTGCCATTAGTTGTCCTGTTCCCATCCAAATGTCTTGTCAGGTTGCTGCAGGTACAGCTGTATGGCAGTGTCTGAGGGGGATCACTGTAAGAATTTTTAAGATGAGTTTTAGGCATTGACCAGAGACTTTTTCCTGGTGAAAAGTCAAGAAAATAATGACCAAGAATGGAGCAATCCCCAAGTAGAGATGGCTGTTAAATTCCCCTGGCATTTGTCACTTACTCTGACCTGTTGCCTAACGCTGTTTCTGCCACATGAGAACAGGAACTTGTGGAGTGTTTTCCAGAACCTTTTTCCATGTTTTTTTTCTGCTGCCCACCTTTCCAGTGTGAACAGCGATGCGTTATGTGACATGGAATAGGTGACCTGTGGTTTAGGGCCAGGGCAATGTACTTGAGTTGAACTTTTTAGTGATGGCAGTTTATCCAGGCTTACATTCCAGTGCTTGACCAAGGACCAGGCTTGTCAGAATAGCTGCTCCTCTTCCTCTGGGGTGGCAGCATCTTGTTTTGAAAGGTGGCCTGGAAAGACCTTTTAGAGGAGAGGGTGAGGGACAAGTGGGCTCTTGGCTTCTGTGGGATTGTTTTCTTCCTTTGGAGACATGGGAGGTGTCTGCTGCAGAATTCAGGCTATCTGGAGGTAGAGTTGAGGAACATGTAGAGGTGTAACTGGACTGCAGAGATTTCTGGAGTTAGGCTTTCATCTTCATGGTGTGTAAGCAGAGCTCAGGAGGAGGAGGTGCAGGTGGTGGCAGGGGACACCCTGTTACATTGCTGTGACCTGTGACGGGCTCTCTGCCTCCATCCTCTGCAGTGGGTGCAAGTGCACAGAGTTCTTCGTGTCCTTCGGGACATCAGTAGCTAAGTTTCTGGTTTGTGCAGCGCTGCTCTACCAGCATCGCCTGTACTGCTCCTGCTTTGGGCACACCACGTGCAGAGGGGCTCTGCTGAAACCGAAGCAGGAAGCACTGCGGAGGGACACTGACACATGGATGCAGTGCCTGGGATTAAGGTCCTTTGTGCTGTATGTTATCCCAACCTAAAGCCATGTTGTTTAAAGAGGGAACAGAGAGTACTGTGCTCTCCTCAGAGGTGAGGAAGCAAGAAGAGAGTGGGAGTGATGTTTTCCAGCGCAGTAGTGGATGTACAGCTCTGGCTGGGATTCAGTTGCAGCTTGGACTTCAGCTTGATTTTTAATTCTCTCTGCAGCTGAAGGCTGAGGTCAGCAAAGCAGGGCAAGAAGGAAAGGAAAAAGGGGGGCTCTGCAGGTGTGGTGTGTGCTGTAAATGCAGAACTCATCCCAGGAACTAGAGAGTGCTGCTTTTTCTCTGGTACTACATCATTGCACAGACTAAGCTGTTGTGTGCTGGGTTTGGCAGGGGGTGAAGTCACTGCCTTTGCAGTAGGGGATGGTTCCCTGGTCTGCATGCAGGGTTCTGCTATCCAGAAGGTTTTAGAGGTTAGCCTTGGTGTGACTGTCTCCTAACTGTGCCTTGAGCAGTAGGAAGAGCTTGTTACGTCTTCTGCCAGTTTGTAAATGCTAGCAAGTGTGTGAGTAAGACGAGTTACTGGAGAGATAAAACAGCTGGGATGGGCAGGTTCTAGTTTTAACTTGCCTACAGAGGTACACTTACTAGTTAGACCAGCACGCTCCATTTTAATGGAGCCTTTTGGGAAGTGGGAAGCAGGAGCGCTTTGGAGATGCATGTGAGGGAATGATTCATTGCAACACAAGCTGCCTGTGCAAAATGGAGGGATGGAGCAGCTCTGGTGACGTACTCTGAGGTTTGGAGTCTAGAGTTAATGGCCACCAGATGGGCAATAAAAGGCTGCTGCTCCTCTTCTGAGGACTGAGAATGTCTCTGAGGCTCTTGATGTGCTGGGGCTGTCGTGATGCTGCGTGTGCTTCAGGAAGCCCCTTGTGTGGCTCAGAGGAAGCTTTCCTTGCTCTGGTGCATTGATGCTCAGTGCTTAGGTTTTGGCTTTGGTTTTGACTGAAGATGAGGTTCGTGCAGCTTGGTAACAGTGCACCTTAGTGATCTTGAGTGCTTCTTGGCAGTAAAGTGTGTGTTCAGTGCACAAGTGTGAATTGTCAGATCCAGTAGGTTCATGTCAACGCAAATACAAAGCATGAGATGAACTCTTAACAACAGTGACCTTGATTAACTTGTGCAGTGTGGATTGGTCCTGTCCTAGGTGTCATCTTGCTCCATCTCTTTAGGAAGCAGACACTGGCACAGATCAGAGGTGGGCAGGCTGTGCTGTTAGCTCTGCTGTTGGCAATCTCTCTCACTGGGGCTGGGTCAGTGTTTGGGTTGCTTCGTTTAGCTCCAGTGGATTGGAACATCTCCAGCTGCCCAGGATACCTTTGGACATGAATGTGGATAACATGCATGTTTCAAGAGCCTTTTCCACTTTTGCCTTCTCATCTCCTTCTGTGTTCTTCCTCCTCCGATCCTAGGAAGCCTCTCAGAAGCTGGCATCTTGTCTGAGTCATAATATCATAGCTCTGTGTGTCACCTCGTAAGCAAGCTGTCCTTGAAATACCTGTTTCATGGATAGATATAGTCTCCTCGTTTAAAACCTGCTGCTCTCTGGAGTTTGGTAGCTGTCATAAAAATTGTTTTTTCTTCTATCATCAAGTAGGCTTATTCAGCACCGCTTGTCTCTAAAGGAAGGTTCTTTCTAGGTTTTAGTCTGTTCTGATTGTATGCCTGAAAGAGAAAGCACAGCTTGGCACTTGGTGCTCTATCTTGGCTGCTTCAGCAGTGTGCAGCTTGGTTTGCCCCAGCCTATGGCTGGTCTTGGATGGTCTCAGTGGATGGAGGCTGCAACTAGGGATAAGCTGCCTATCCCAGTCCTGTGGAATGTGGTGTGTGCAGTGCAGGCAGGTCACACCTGAGGCTGGCAGCAGGGGCAGCTGCTTCAGGGGGGTTTGGAGCTCCCAAGCTAGTGTGTGCTTGTGCTGTGCCCATCGCTCCTCAGGGCCTGGCTGGGCTGGAGGTGATGGGAACACCCTGGCCACGCTCCTGAAGGAGCTTCACCAAGTCCTGAAGTTAAAGTGTGTGTTTTTAAACAAATTCCCTTAGAGAGAATGAAGCTGTGGAGCATTGTTTTGTGAAACAAGTCCCCTGTAGCTGTATTTCACAAGAACATGAAACAGGGTTCAAAACAGATGGGAGCCTTATTTATTAATGGCAGGATTAGCTTGTTTTTAATTTAAGTCCTTGTGTTTTTTCTCCCTTTTTGTAAATACCCCACCCAGGCCCAGGAGCCTCATGCTTGGCCTCCAGTCCAGACTGAGAAGCCTTAAATCCCAAAGGGAACTCCTTAGTGGGGTTTTTTTTTTCCTCAGATGAGTTTTTATGGTGACTTTTTGTGTGTATTGACAGTTTAACCTCAGCAGAACTCTAGAGTGAGTCTTTGACAAGGAGCTCTGTAGGAGAACAGAGTCAAAGCTCCCACTTTGGTTGGTTTTCCCCAGTTTGTAGTACATGGACTACAAACAGCTGTAATGGTGATGGATGCCACAGTTGCTTCAGACCGGAAGGGTAAGTTCTCCACTACTTTTCAGTCCAGATCTGGTACTCGGAAGGGTTTTCTTGGGAGCATCCATGAAGTATATGAAGTCTTAAAGCTGAATACAAATTTGTGTCATTTCTAGGTTTCTCACAGGTCTCAATGCTCTGAAACTGGTGTCATTTGGTCAACAAGTGTCAGTGACGCTCAGTTTTCATCCCATAAAACCTCAAATCTGGACAGTCTCCCCATCACTGCCAGGTATCCCAGTGGTGTCCCATTGGGCAGTGTGGTCACAAGACAGGGATGTGATTTCCCAAGTCCTGTAAACTGAACAGGTTTGTTTCTCTGCAGTTTTCCCATGCACTTAATCACACCGGAGTTACTGGTGTATGTCAGTACAAGCAACTTCTAATGCTCTCCTTGATAGAACAAACATTGCTTGGCATTAACTGCACACTTTTCACTGCAGCAAAGCTGGATTTTCTGGGAATGTGACACTTGGTATTAGCACTGTCTGTGTGTTACTGTCTCTGGTTATTGCTCTCACTTAAATCTGCTGCTCCTGCATCTGGGTGGCTGTTGTACTGTGAAGCGCCAGCAGCAGACTCCAGTCCTTGTCACAGGCTGTAGTGGCTTGGTTTATATTTTAATCTCAAGGTAACTGGTGCTTTCAGGTCTCTTGCTGTGGAACCCTGGGTTGTTGAACTGGTTTCCTGGTGGTAGATCGTTTCTCAAACAGGAACTAGTGAACTGTCCTTAGGAAACCAGCTTGAACTTAGATCGCCCCCAGCAAATCTGGGATATTTGCACCACCACTAGACATGAAATGTTACTGTTACAAGCTGTTACTTAACTTTCAATTGCAGTACACCTCTTTCTCTGGGAGGATCTTACTGTGTCCCTGCAGCTTCTTAGTTTTGGGACTGGCGTGTGAAGTACCTTGTGGTATTTGCTGTTTTCACAATAGGTTCTGCACATTAATTCTTCCTGATGCTATTAGGGCTACTCACCACGTAGTTTTGCCACTTCCCTTAGTACTACCTCAGTTGTTAATGAGAGCTTAAGGCTCTGGTGTTTCAGTATCAGTGCCTGTAACAGTGAAAGGTGATCACAGGATAAAGAGGGAGGGTTTTCTCTGATCTGCTGGGGACTGAAGTGCAGGAAGTGAGATCCTGGCTGTTGTAAACCAGATCCGAGTTCAGACATCAACCGGTGCACTTCCAGACCTGCGGAATGCTGTCCCTGCAGCACAGGCGGACCCGGGCCAGTGTGCTCAGGAGCTGAGGGGTGCTCTGCTTCTGCCTGAGCAGAACGTGCTCTGGGGAGGTGAGTGCTTCCTGCTCCTGGGTACCTGATGTGCTGCCCCTCCCAGGCTGGGAATACCGGAAAGAGGAGGGCAGAAGGGAGCTGCAGAGCTGCTGCTCGGGGCTCTTTGCATAGGAGCAAACTACTACATCAGCTGGAGAGGCTGCAGACTTAAGGCTGCTGTAAGTCCATGTAGAATGCATCATAAATTTTAACAGATGTATTGGTACAATTTTGACTCTAGTAAGAATCATCATAACTTGAAAAAATGGTCTCAACATGCACAAAACTGGCAGCCAGGGAACTTTTCTGAATAGCTTTTCCCTGGCCTTGGCCGTGGAGTTGGATCAGTCAGGAACAAATCAGGAGATTGTAGATAGTCTTCGATGTTCCTCTGGTTTCCTTTGCCCTTTGCTGTCAAATAATAAGTGGAAAGACATATTTCTTAATTCTTCCTTTGGAATACTCCTGGAAACAAGTGAGAGAACTGGGTTTTTCTCATTTTGAGTTGTATTAAAGAGTAAATCCAAGTCTCAAATCCCTCTGTTACTTCTGTAGTGCTCATCATTTGGGGCATGTTTCTAACCCTCCCACCAACCAACCTCTTATTTAATTAGGGCTAGGTTTGCTGTTGAGGAAGTTTGCAAAGCAGAGGCAGAGCGTGGTGGTGCTGCAGCAGCTCCAGAGCAGGGCCTTGCGTGGAGGGACATCACTAGTGCAGCACAGTGACGGCGAGCTCCGAGTGACTCCACATCTCCAGTGTGTTCCCTTCAGCTCCAGCAGCTCCTGCAGTGACTGCGATGGGGGAAGCCGTTTGAAAGCTGAAGCAAGCAAGCTGACTTTCCGTACCTGGCTTTTTGGGCATGGGTAAGAAAGGATTCCTCTTAGAAACTGCAGAACCAGCTCACCAGGGCAGTTGGTTCAGTTCAGTTTCCAAGGGCTATGCTGGCTTCCTTCTAAAAAACTTCAGATGTGAACCAAATGAAGCAAATGTTTTTCTCCCCTTCACAAGTCTCATTCAGGCAGGTATGAGTTGTGTCTGAAGATGTTGACAGTGCATTCCAGCCAAAGTCAAACCAAACCAACCACCACCACCACAAACGCAAGCAACAGAACTCCCCTGACTGATAACACATTGCATGAGCTTTTTAATTGCAAAGGTAGGAGTTGATTCTGCTCAGCAAAGTAGCCACAATGTGTTGTATCCTGCATTACCAGTGGCATTTCACGTGGAGGTGTGTGTCTGGGTGTGATGCAGGAGCTGCCACCAGTGAGACTTGACCTGGATTTACCAGTGGAAACAGATTACAGGTGCACAAAGAGATTAAAATCAGTGACTTCAAGTACCAGTTTGTTTGTGCTGATGTGAATTGCAGCCTTGCAGAGGAATTTGGTGCATTTGAGTATTGCAATCATAGCCTTATTGTAAAACTTGCTATTAAAGCTACTGTGACCTGCACTGCTGTGGTGGTGCTTCCTCCTCCATCCTCTGTCCCTTCCTTTCAGAAGCCTCAGGAGTCCAGTTGGAAGTGCAGAGATCTCAACTGTCATTAAACATTTACCTTTTACTCACTTTCTGGTGTGTTTTGGCTATAATCAGGTTTCTTTTTCTATGCTAATGATGGTGATGTCCCTTTAGGGCAGGGGAACTGCATTCCCTCCCTTGTGTTGAGAGTGGGACTAGGGACAAAGGAGACTTTGATATTAAGATACTTGCAGACAGCCCTTGGGATTAGCCTGGAGTGGGTGAGAGATCACTGAACTTGCCCACAGTGGGCACAGAGGTGAAATGGGGCTGTATCCATCCAGCTCTACACTTGAAAGAAACCATTGTAGATAGGACAAACAACAACAAAGCCGCTGGAATCTGTGGGAGTTGCTCCTGCAGCGAGGATCCAGCTTGAGTGAGATAAAAGTGTAAGTGCCTGGTATGCTGAGACAAACCTTCTGCAAGGCCTGGGCCATGCTTCCCCATCAATTCAGCTCAGTAGACATGGCACTGAACAAGCAGTAAGAGAAGCCTGTGACTCCAGCGTGTCAAACAGTGGAGCTGCTTGGCAGAGGTGACTTAAAGCCTGTACCAAGCACTTCTCTGTCTTGCAGACTCAACTTTATACTCTTAATAGTGAGGCTTGCGGAAGCCTCGTGCTGTTCCCAAGGGTGCTGCCTCTTCAAATCTTCCTTCCCTAGAGCAGGCAGGGGAGCAGCACTGGCCAAAGCCACATCGTGTAGTCAAGGCATGGTTATTAAGAGGCTTTGAAGCAGTGCCATCAGAGCCTCTTGAGGCCGCTGAGCACAGCTTGTGCCACTCCCATGTGTAGCGCTGCGTGTGTGATTGAGGCTGCTGACAGGAGCTGCTCACTGCCACAGCAGCGTTCCAATGCTCCTGCTGCGGTTTGGGCTGCTCCGGGAGTTGTGCTTGGGGGCAGCCCTGTGCCCTGGTGTGAGGGCAGGCGCTGGGAGCTGCTGCTGCGGCCCCGCTCCCGCGCTGAGGAAGTGTCAGGACTTCACATGGTCTTTACAAACTCATTGCTAGTGAATCCAGGAACGCTGGTGATGTGCACAGCAGTGGAAGTGGCTGCTGACAGCATTGCGGTGTGATTCCTGACAACGCAGCAGTTCTCTGGGCCACTGCAGTTCTTAAACTGAAACTTCTCTTCTTATGCCCCAAATAATATCACCCTGAATTTTCTTGATATAGCTCAAGTTCCTATTAACCTCTCCAAGAACTAGGAGTTGGAGTTGTGTGCCCCTGTGTTCTCCTGGTGACCTCTCTGGAAGCTTGTGTGCAGTAAGTGGCTGGTGACGTTGTTAGAAGTCGTGTTTGCACCTTTCTGGTGATGGTACAAAGAGCAGTTGGAGGTGGCAGAGCCTTCTGCTGGGGGCACTGACTCAGCCTGTGCAGGCAGCACAGAACGTGAAGTTCCCTGTCTGCAGTGTGGATTTGTCACAGATTACATCAGAAGATGTTCTTTGTTACTGCCCGAGGCTGCTGAGGAAACCTGCTCCCTGGGCAGTGCTTTGGCAGGCAGCTCCAGGAGCCACTGCAGCCCAGCTACCTGGGACAGGACCTGCACACCTCACTCAGGGCCTGGCCTTGCCCAGCTTTATCCGAGCTGTGGATAAAGAGCAAAAGCATCTCTGTGGGATGCTTGGTGGCTAAGCAGCAGCAAGGCTTGCACGTCCCTCGTGAGAGGGGACTGATGGAGAGCCATGTGTTGTCCCTAACATCCTGAAGCCCAAATCGCTAGCCAAGAACTCCTTATGGAAAAGGGTTCCTACAGACCAGGAAAATGAGGGTGAAGTGAAGCATTTTGCTTTGGATTGTGTTGAAGTGAGGGATAGGTTATCTTCTGCGGTCCTTGATAGCTCTGGAGTCTAAACATGATAGAAATGGCGAGTCTCGCTGTAGGGAATGTTTTGGAGATGCAGGGCAGAGACCAGAGTGACCCTGGGCAGGTCTCCTGTCCCTGTTCCCAGTATGGTGTGTGATGGTTTCTGTGCTGAGCCTTGGATCTGTGCTGAAGGTTGCCTGCTTTGTAACTCTGCAAACAGGATTAGTCCCCCTTGCAGTATGTGAATGCCCTTAGATTTTTACCTCCTGTCATAACTTTAAACCAGTTTTACACTCCTGGATGCTGGACTAGTTTGTGACTGAGTGTCCAGCCCATCCTGCCTCCTGTGCCATATGTGAGCTGCCTTTCACATGATGGGGAGGAAATGGGGGCAGATTTGGAAGAGCCCAAGATCAGGTGCTCTAGTAAAACTGTTTGGTGTTAGTGGATGTAAAAGAAATCCCCAGGGAATGTCCTTGCCTGCTTGGCTTTATGCAGACTGTTCCTCATGAGCCCTCCAGGGGCTCGGTGCGGTCTGTGTGTGTAGTGAAGCCAGATATAGTTGCAGTGAGCATAACGCTTTTAAAACCCAAGAGGTAATGAAGCTCAAGCTGGGGCTGTCTTTTGTTTGCTCTTACATCCAGATCCAAAATGCGAAAGGTCATACTTGGATGCAGGCAGAGGTGGCTTTGGGAAGGATCACTGCCTACTGCAGCTGCCCAGCTTCCCACTTTTCTACCTGTTCAGAGCCTTTCTGGGCTAGTTCGAAGTGTGAGGAGGAGGAATAAATGCTCACTGAAAGCAAGGCAGTTGTTGCAGTGATAACTGATAGCAGCAAAGTGGGCATATACCATAGAAGCTCACACATGCTTCCAGCACAGCTTTGTTCCTAGAGTGTTCTGGAGCTCTCCTGAGTCCCACAGTGCTCACTGGGTGTATTTTCCCTGCATACTGCTCTCGGCCTCATCCTGGCCTCTGGTTTTCTCTTGCCTTGTTTCCTCAGGAGATGCCTCTGTCTCCCCCAGGCCAGCACAGCAGTGTTTGAGCTCCACACAGCAGTGTTTGATGCTGGTCATGTCCCTGAAGTTTAACTTGCTGTTCTGCTTTATTCTGCTTCATTAATGGAAACATACCAATGGGCTTCAGCCTGACTCTAATTTCTACAGTTACAGGAGAATGTTTTATATGTGGGGAATCCCTGGAAACACATGTTTCTGTTCACAGTGAACTTTTGTTTTTGAATGCAAATAGTGGATTGAAACTTCATTGTTGCCTCTCGGTTGGGAGCCCTTTGGCATGTGTAAGAAGCAGCTATTGACTTAGCCTGTCTGTGCTGATCAAACGTTTTCATGCTTTATAAGGCTTCCTCAGTCTTGTCCTTTTGTAACAGCATCTCCTGCAGTTCTGCTTGCAGTGGCTTTATGCATTTCTTCCCAGCAGCCAAGATCTGCTGCGGGGTTCATGTGTGTGAGGTGCCACCTCTCAGAGGCACAGGCAGGTCATTACATTCGCTGTTGCTGTCTACACCGTGAGCTGGGCTTGCAGCTTAGCAGTTCAAGGCCAGCACCCCTTGATGCCACAGAGCTGCTATCTTAATGACTTCATCATTGATCACCCAGACAGTGTTGGGTGCTTCCCCAGCAGGTGACAAACTGAGGTGCACAGAAAACGAGCAGTTCATCCAGTGTGGCTTCAAACCTGCGCACCAAGGAGCATCTCTCCTCTTTCTGAACAGACTCCTGCAGCACCTCTTGCTACCTACCCTGCTACCTGCCCATCTCTTGCTTGTTGGTTTAGATTGATGAAATGCCAGCCGTGACATTTGCTTCAGGGTAACTTCAGGTCCTAGAGGCTTCAGTCACAGAAGATTGGGGTGATCAGTCTGGGTTTCCGGCCTCCTTAACCTATCCATGACAAGCTTTTATAGTTTGAGGTCATTAGGAGCTATTCTGCTCTTCTAAAGGACAGAGAATGGCTGGAAGTGATTCTGTCAATCTACATATCCATCTATCTATCTTTTTCCCTTATTCATCACCAAGTTATCCCACAGGTTTCTTCCTTTCCCTCCATTCAACAGCAGGGAATACAGGGCCTTCAAATGACAGGATTAATGGAGAATGCAGTAAGTGAGGGGTCTGTCCTGTTCTGAAGCCAGGTTTCCCAGAACAGCCCTTTTAAGGAAAAAGACACAGTAACTGTGTGTCCCTGGAGTAGCTTTCGCTTCAAGTAACTGCTCAAGCGTGGAGAGGGGTTGTAAGGTCATTGGTTTCACTGTTCTGTCAAAGGCTGGCTGTTGTCAAGCTTTGGCAGAATTGGCACATGTGGTGTGGTCAGCTCTGGCTCAGCCCAGGGGAGTTTAGTCCCGGAGTCACTGTAGCCTGGAAAATAGGTTGGCTCAGATCTACTCAGTGAGGACGTATTCTTCATTCGAACCCTTGCAAGGGAAGGAGACACTCTGGAGTCTTACTGTCGGTAATGAAGTCCCTGCCCCAGCGAGGATGAGCTGTGAGGCTGTTCTGCTGCACTTCTCCAGGCTCCTTCCTCATGAAGAGCTGTGGCTGCCCCATCCCTGGCAGT
>NW_009912048.1:19315-20695 GCF_000696875.1 Nestor notabilis
CCACCCCCCCCCCCCCCCTTTCTTCCCTGGTATGATTGGAAAAACAAATAACTGAGGATCTGAGCTTCACAACCAAGAGCTGCTCTGCGTGTTCTCCTTATGCTTAGTCAAAATTAGTATGGTGGTTGTGCAGTAAACTATACAACTCCCCTTCCCTCCTGGTTTATGGAGGAAAGCAGTGACACTGCTAAAGTGTCAGCACCTGAACTGGGGCACCTGAAGCGGAACCAGCCTGTGGCGCTGCACTACTCATGCTTCATTTGTACCTGACTGCAAGAAGGGTTTTTAGGATTTGGCAGCAGTTTCCCGTAGCAGTGTTGATTGTGGAGATGTCTTTCAACACAGTGGAGAGCGGTGCGTCAGGTTGCTTTTGAAAGGTCTGCCTGTCCGTGACGTGTGTCACTCTGACCGAGGCAGCAGGAGCCTGGCAGTCTTGTTTCATTATCCTGGTAGTCTGTTTCCTGACACCTACTAAACCCCAGGCCCTGCTCCTCATGGGATTCCACGCATAGGTTGTGGGGAGCTCACATCGTGGTCTCGGGTGTTTCAGTCACTGCCAGCTCAGGATTCCACATGTTTTGCAGTCAGCTGTTGGACTAAAGCACTCAGCAAACAGAGCCATGGTGCCTTGCCAGGGCAGGTGGGGTGTGTGTGTTCTGTAGCTGTGTAAACAGGGCCATTAGGCCGTAAGTGACACAGCCATTTGATGGGAAGTTTATTTTAGGTGATGGTTTTCTGCTCCAGTGTTTCACCCACGACACCCTCCTCTCTGAACAGTGCCTTTGGGGTATGGTTTTCTGCTTTTGACACTTCAAGCCTGCATGTGGATGTCTTCAGGGTCTGTGTGTTTCCTTTCAGCCTGCTCTGCTTGCTTGGGAAAGGTGCAGCTCTGGTTTCTGTTCTGTGACTTTTCCTCCCCCTTTTTTTTTTGGGCTACAGCAAAGGTAATTCCAACAAACTCCACAAACACTGTGTGCTCAAATACTGGAACACCATGATCCTGCTGTGACGACTCCCAACTGGAATACAGATGTTTTAGTGAAGTTTAAACATCTTCCAGACTGGTTAGGTGGGATTATTGTACATGCCTTTCAAGCTGGTAAATCAGAACATGTGAAGTCAGATGAGTTTTCCAAAGCCATAACCTGGTAGCAGTGAATCCTGATCCCCTGTGCCTCACCTCCTCCATATGGCTGTTCTGACCCATAAGTGCTCTGCAGATTGGCTTTTTCATCTCCTCTAAGGGTTGCTTTCTCAGGTGAACTGCGTATAAAACCAACCAGAACCTCCCAGAGCCTTTGCCATGGCCTGTGAGGTAATCTGCTAACCCATCACTGCTCATGAGAAAGATCTTGGGTAGTCACTAAACGTTACACTCTT
>NW_009912048.1:20726-26771 GCF_000696875.1 Nestor notabilis
TGTGTGTTGTAAAAGTTGGTGCCACACTAAACCGCTGTGATTGGAAGCCGGAGGCAAAAGGGCACGTTCTTTGCCAGGAGTAGGAAGAGTATTGTAGTCACCTTGAACTACATTCACACGTTTGAACCTTCATGTGTTCAAACTTCTTGGCATCATTTCAGCAACCAAACCTTGATCACTTTAATAGTAGTCCTTTTATACCCAGCATACAAGAACTTAACACTCTAGAAGTGATACGATTTGTAAAGTACATGGTAACAAATGATAAAACTTTAGTAACTTGAAAGCAAAAGGCCTTTTTCTGCTAATGTGAAGTTTTCAGATGACTGCTTTTGGGAGAGCCTGTGGGGCAGGAGTAAAACTGTTTCTTTTAGGTGGTACAGAATCTATTTGCTTTGCTTCTGCATCACAGCAGGTGAGAAGGACATCAGCCTGAGGTGTAAGGAGGCTGCAGCTGTGCAGTGAACGTGGGACACAGAGGTCCCCTCTAAACCGAAGGGACCTCTCTGTGTGATTGTAGTAGTTTATTGGAAAAGTTGCTGTCAAAACTGAAATACTAAAGTAGGAAGTAGGCCTGAACCCCTCAAGTGTGATAGAGAAGGAATTTGGGGTGGGAAGGAGGGGAGAGAAAGGTATTTAGAAGTATTTTAGAAGCAAATGAATGTCTTGTGAACTAAAGCCTCTCTGCTCTGGAGCCAGGCTGGGAGAGCTGGACTGGGTCAGCTGGAGAAGAGAAGGCTTCTGAAGGGGAGATCTTAGAGCAGCTCCTGTAGTCCCTTCAGGCACTGGAAACCTGGAGAGGGGCTTTGGACAAGGGCCTGTAGGGACCCGACAAGGGGAATGGCTTGGACCCTGCCGAAAACAGAGACAGAAGCGCTTCCTGGGTAGGGTGCTGGGGTGCTGACACAGGGTGCCCAGAGAAGCTGTGGCTGCCCCATCCCTGCAGTGTTCAAGGCCAGGTTGGACACAGGGGCTTGGAGCAACCTGTTCTAGTGGAAGGTGTCCCTGCCCGTGGCAGGGGTTGGGACTGGATGAGTTTAAGGTCCCTTCCAACCCAAACCAGTCTGGGATTCTCGATCCCACATCATACTTCTGACACCAGGCTGCTCTCTCAAGCCAGGGACTGTTCTCGTACCTAAAGGCAGCTCTCACCTTTGCTGTCCTGTGGTGCTCTTACTTTACTTTCCCAGGCTGCAGCTGCCTGTGGAGGAGGGTTTGATTTTACTGTACCTCTGCTCTTGTCATGCTGTGTGTAGAGATGCCCAACCTTTACAGCTCTACTTTGGGTAGTGGAACTGCCCCGCTGCGGTGATGTGTGCACGCAGCCAGGCAGGGCATGACGCAGCCTTTCCCCAGGGACTTGGCCAGGACAGACCAAGCAGCCACAGACCAGAAGTGCTTAGAATTTCCCATCCTTGGATCAGGCGTCTTTGGAATTAAACAGAGTTGAAAGATGAATCAACGTACAAAAATGCTGAGCTGCTCGTGATTGCTGGAGGTACAGGGGATGGCAGGGATAGCGCCGGGACTGCAGTAATCTGCTGGAGGCATACCAGGCATTAACAGGGATCCAGTGCCAGGGACAGCAAGCTTTCTAGAACACAAGACATGCCAAAAGCTCTCTTTGAGTCAGAGCATAGTGAAGGGAGAGCCTTTAGGGGTAGTGGATCCTCGCCCAGTGAGCATAACCCCATCCCCGCTGTAACCTTCGTGCTGGGGAGAGACTGCGGTTTCCGAGCTCTTTAAATGTCACACGAGCTTTGGGGGGTTTGGACTTTGCTCACAGTGGATTTTGCTAATGCTCTTGGAGAAGGAATAGTGCCTTATCTCCTTGTTTAGTGTTGGAGGGAGCAGACATACTTGATAGAAGACATAAGAGGCAGGAAACAGACTTGAATGTGTGATAATGTCAGACCTCACTCTGTGGCTCATGTGAGGCTGGACCTTCAACTGCAACTGAGAGAGAGTTACTGGAGGCTAGAAGGTTCTTCTAGGAATCAATACACTGCGTGTCTCAGAGAAGAGAGATTGCAGACAGGAGCGCTTCCATGGATTGCTTCTGTGCTGATGAGGTTTGGTGTGAGGTGGCCCAGTTGCCAGCTGGGTCATCTGTGCCTGTGTAATTCGGTTGGAGGCGATGCTCTGCGGGTCTCTGTGCAGTGGCTACACAAACTGGGGTGAAATGGCTGAACTTGTGTTAGGTCAGCTGCCAAATAACCATCAGCTCAGACTCTTGGAGCCAGTCTGGCAGAGAGCATTTGTGTGAGATGACAAACAGTGAATTCTGTCCTTCTCAGTGACCCAGTGATCCCATCTCCTGAACTTCATCCAGCCCCATCCTCAAAAGAAAGACTTCAAGAGCTTTAGTGCTCCAAGAGCTTTAGCTTCTGGATACATACAAATCTCAGCTTAAGGAACATGGGGAGAGACTTTTCAGCAGCAGGATGAGGGGTGATGGTTTTAAGCTAAAAGAGGGAGATTCAGGCTGGACATAATGAAGACATTTTGTACAATGGGGGTGATAAAACACTGTCACAGGTTGCCCAGAGAGGTGGTGGATGCCTCATCCCTGGAGACATTCCAGGCCAGGCTGGATGTGTTCTGGGCAACCTGATCTAGTTGAAGATGTCCCTGCTCATTGCAGGGGGGTTGGACTGGATGAGCTTTGAAGGTCCCTTCCAACCCAAACTACTCTGATTCTAAGACTATTTAATAAACTCTTTTGATGTCTTCGTTGTTAACCTTGGCGTTGTGGCAGGAAGCAACAGCGCTGAGTTGGAATAGTAGGCAAATATTCCAGAATAATTTAATTCTTGGGAGAGCTGCCCGGGAGGAAACAGACCTCCATGGAAGTACTGGATTTAAAGAGCTGTCTGGTGTGGGAGGACAGGCACCCATCCAGCCCTGTCAGCGCTTGAGCACCCTCCTGCCAGCTCTTCCCTTGACTCACACCCGCCGCTCCCCAGGCGCTTTGTCTATAGGCAGGACACCCCCGGGGCAGACCTTCCTGCTGGAAGTGCTTTGGTTGGTGACAGAGGAAGCGGAGCTGTGACCCACGCTGGCAGCAGAGCTGGTTTAACTGCTTAGGCACTGCTTATGCTGCTGTACCAGGCTTCAGCTGTCTGCAGATCACAGCTAAGGGGAAGCAGCGCAGAGGGCTGGGCAAGTGGATGTGTGAGTCCAGCGTTTCCAGGGTGCAGCCCTGGAACTCCTCTTCCAGAGCAAGCACTAATGTTGGCTGGAAAGCACGAGTCAGCTGGAGGGGAATTTGGTGCTGAAGGTAAAACACTGTTCAGATTTTTCCTTTTTTTCTTTTGTGACATAGAGTTGTGGCCTCAAGCTCCGCAGAGGAGAGCACTAAGCTCAGCTTCCCAGCACTTGCTAGAATAAAATCCACCCCGTGTTGGTACGTGCCTCCTTAAAAAGTGTTACAAAGTGAGTGCACTCAGTTCTATGAATAGCAGCAGGATGCTTTCCTAGCAATCTACCTATTCATCGAGTGTAAATAGATGGTTGTTCACTTGAGCCAGTGCTTTGGGAAGCAGTGAGTAAACTCCCTGTGGAATAAAGCGCAGGCGGTTTGCAGACAGGCTGAGCTCCTGCCTCAGCCCAGCACTCCCGAGTGTGAAACGCGCTGCAGAGGCACTTTTGCCAGTGTAACGTGTGTGTCCTGGTGGGCAGAAGGGTTCTGAGGAGCTGCTGCTCGGCAGCTCGGGCTGGAGGTGTGCGGTCCCACACAGCTCTGCCTCCTGCGGAACAGCTTTTGCTTCGAGCTGCCTGAAAGCTCTTTGGTATCTTATGCTGTAACACCAAATGTTGCACGTAACCTGCCATGTGTCTGTGTCTCAAAATACAGACATCTAAAGCCTGTGCTGTGTACATCTATTTCCTGTGTACCCCAAAGCACTACAGGCTCAGGAGGATGGAGCAAAGGTGCACAAGGCGAGTTGGAGGCTTGTGTCAGATTCAGAGGTTGGTTTAGGTTGTCTCACTGCAGGTGTCTGAAAACAATACCTGGAGAAAGCAGTGGGTGAAAATCATCCTCCATGGGTGTTGCTGCTAAACCAGCTCAGCATTTTGAGGTTACTGAGCTGGTGTCAGTTAAGGAGAAAAAGCAGTTGGTGGCCAAAGACTTGGAGCAGGAGGGTTAGTGTCTGTCCTGGCCCTGCAGTGCCTGTCCCACATGACCCCGATAGTCACAACATCCTTTGATTGTAGTTGCCTGTTCTCACTGTGGGGATGGTGGCCTTGTAGAGGCATGGCACCATCTTTACAGTTAACGAAGCATTAATAGCTTACATCCAAGTTCTCTGATGGGAATTCTGGCACTAATAGCTGGAAACAGGTGCCAAAGTCAGCACAAGCTTTTGGGTATCCTGAGGAGCTTACTTGATTTTAGTGGCTTTGAGAGGCATGTTCAGAACAAAACCAGGGGGGAGTCTTAGAGTATGCACAAGTTCTTCCCAATGCTGCAGTGACCTTACCATAAATGATATAAGGTGCTAGTTCAGCCTCAGCTAATATTTTATCTACTTGCAAAGAATGTTTAAGGACCTAAGGATGCTTATAAATGAGTTTATTTACAATTCAACTCTGTTGCTCTTTTTCTGGGCTGGATCTTTAAAGGGCTTTATTGTACAGTACAGTGTCACTGAGGATGGGAAATGTCAGTCGGTGGATACTGATACCTCTTACACGGTGTTGATGTGGCTTTACTCAAGTGCCACTTCCTACGTGTGACCTCGCACTCAGTGGGACCAGCCCTGGCCCCTGCAGGTGGGTGCCCACTAGCACACTCACTGCTGTGCCAGGGGGCTTGTCCTGGTGGGGCTGGCTCTGGAGGGAGGTGAGTGACTCCTGCACAAGAGCAGCGTGAGGAGGGAATTCCTACCTCTCTTCTTTCTATCCTTTCTTTTCCTCTTCCCCATTGCTCCCCTTTTCCCTTGCTGTGTGCTTCTCATGTCAGGTGGTGTTGGGGATAGGGGTAAGGTGATTTTAACTGGGGAGAAGGGGCTGCTTTGTCTGTGCTAGATACTTGTGGAGGTGTCAGTCTGAATTGTAGTAATAAACAGGCCTAACATCAGAGCTTTGTGCTCTGTTCTGTATCCTTTCCTATTTGACATGACATACTCGAGCATATGAAGGCAGGTTTGCTGCTTGCTGTAGCCACTTCTTACTTACCTATTTAGTAAGTAGGGCAGCCTTGCTTCAGGGTCTGTAAAGCATTTCAAGGTCATTGAACTAAAGACTCTACAAATGTGGCCATTGCTAAGATGAGTTCCCTTGTCCTGCAGGAACAGCACGGAGGAGCCCTCAGACAAAGGGGTTGTTACAACTGTTGGATCACAGAACATAGTGTGGGGTGGGGGAATGCAGAGGGTCAGGAGGGGGGGTGGAACTTTCCCCAGTTTCATTTCTTAATCTTTTTTGCCTCTCTGCTTGCAGATTCTCACAAACACAAAGACAAACACAAAGACCGAGAACACCGGCACAAAGAGCACAAGAAGGACAAGGAAAAAGACCGGGAAAAGTCCAAGCACAGTAATAGGTGAGGAAAAACTTGAAGTCCTCATAGGCTAAAACACCACTGCACAAGCAGCCCTGTAAGAATTGCTCTGATAATACATGAGGACAGAATTGCTGCATTTCAAGTGTGGTTTATGTGAGCGTAGGTGCTTTAAGCCTACCTTGGGTCATTGCATGCATTTCCATACAGGAAGCTGAAGTAGTGTTTCTTGCCAGTGTGAGCCAATGCTAATGTATAAAAGATGGTTGTAGCTTAGTGTGTTATTAAAGGTGTTAAGAATTAGTTAAGCCCACCTGCATGAAGATTGATCAGGTTTGTTCATAATCTTCGGGTGGTTCCCGTTTGTCAGAAATGTGGAGTTGTTGGGTGTTGGTATAAACCCCCCTGGTTTAGCATAGGTGAACCTCAGCCTCTTAAAAATTAGAAGAGTCTGGAAAGATGGTGCCCCAGAACGATGGTGATGTCTTTGGCTTCCTACCACGATCCTAGAATCAGCCAGGCTGGAAAAGCCCTTTAAG
>NW_009912049.1:0-1519 GCF_000696875.1 Nestor notabilis
GGGATGGGGATACCCAGGGAATCAGGGACTGGATCCCAAGGAGGATGGATCCAAGGGGATTGGAGGGGAGCATCCCCAGCGGATCAAGGACTGGATCCTGGGGGTTGGTGGTGGATTCAGGGATCAGATCCCACGGCTCCAAAAATGGAATGACAGGATATCCAGGTCCCAATTCCCAGGTTTTTACACAGAGAGAAACTTGTGCTCCCGGTTGCGGGGCCCCAGCGACATTCCCCACTGGAGCAGGATGGGGGGAAAGGGAGAAAGGGGGGAAATGTGGGATAAAGGAGGGAATACATGGACTAAATGGAGGGGGGGGGGTGTGGCGCTGGAATAATGCGGGAGAATCCTGGGGAGCTATGGAACAATGGGGGGAAATACCTGGAATCAGGAATTAAGGGGGAAAATCTTTGGAATAACAGGAGGGAATGAGGGGGTAACACGGAGGGGAGGAATATGGAATAATGGGGGGAATAGGTGGAATAACAGGGAGGGATCTGGAATAACAAGGAGGGGGAATGTGGAATAAGAGGGGGGGAAATATGTGGAATAACAGGGAAGGAATACCTGGAATAACTGGAGGAGGGATCCAGGATAATGGGGGCAATCTGGAGGGGTGGAATATGGAATAACAGGGGGAATATGTGGAATAACGGGGGAACACATGGAATAATTGGAGGGGGGGGATCTGGAAGGAGGAATATGGAATAACAGGGGGAAGATCTGGAATAACACATGTACAGACTCTCTATTTATTAACAGCACTTTGGGGGTACCACGGAGCACAGGAGCTTCCCGAGCCCCATTCCAGGGCCAAAGTCCAAAGCTCCTCATCCCATTCCTGACACTTTTCCCTCTCCATTGCTGGGAATTCCCAGCCCCATTCCTCAGAGCCGGAATGCTGCCGCCTGCCCTGAACGGTGCCATAAACCCGGAGGGAAATGGATAAATCCAGCGAGGCAGCAGCACAAGCTGACGGGAACAACGGGAATCACGGCACGGAGCTGCCCTCACCTGGACTGATCCCAAGGAAAAGCCACCAGGAGGATATGTGGGAAGCAAAGTGCGGCAGGGTGGATCCATACAGCTCCAGAGCATCCCAAACCCAGCCCGGCTCATCCGTGGCCACTCTCTGCAGCATCCAAAGGGGTGTTGGATGCATCCCACCTCATCCCACCCCACGGTTTAACCCCCTCAAGCCTGGAGAAGCACCCAGGGAACCTTTTCCAGCCCCAAACAGTTCCTTTTTGGCTGGATCCGGGTTGGGAGATTCCCTCTGAAGAGGAAAAGGGAATATTAAACTCCTAAAAGAGCCGGGGAAGTCGATGGGGAAAAGAACCACGTCCAGGTCCACGGAGTCCTCCCATTCCTTGTTGGCATCACAGGCAGCGGGAGGAGCGGAATTCCCTCCGCATCCCACGGGTCCAGCGTCAGCCCGAGGAACGAGCCCACGTATCCCGGAGGCAAAGCTTAAGGCTTCAGCTTGAGCCAGGGGTGGAGGATGGTGAGGATGGAGAGG
>NW_009912050.1:0-526 GCF_000696875.1 Nestor notabilis
GCCGGCTGGGCTTGAACCACGACAATTATGTTTCAGAATTGGGCCAGATCTCACTTTGCATCTTTTGTTTGGTCAGGCTGTAGTCAAAAAGAATAATAAAAGTCCTTGTCCTGTTAATTAAAAACTGCATCTAATAGAGAGCTTAGTGTTGCAAACAGGCTACGGATTGGCCTTACGTATCATATCTTTTTCCTAACCACCTGTCCTGGGTTCAGCTACAGCAGTCATTTTTCCTCCTTCTCAGTAGCTGGTGCAGGTTTTGACTTTCAGTCTGGGAACAACGCTGATCACACCGATGTTTTTAGTTGTTGCTCAATAATGTTTACTCTGACCAAGAACTTTCTCAGTCTCATGGTCTGCCAGGGAGGAAGGGAAGCCGGGAGGAAGCAGAGACAGGACACCTGACCCAGACTGGCCAAAGGGGTATTCCATACCACAGCACGTCATGCCCAGTATATAAACTGGGGGGAGTTACCCGGAAGGCCAGATCGCTGCTCGGGTCGGGCTGGGTATCGGTCGGCGGGGG
>NW_009912050.1:640-1165 GCF_000696875.1 Nestor notabilis
TCCCTCCAGGAGCAGGGGGAGGAAGAAGTGGGGTGGCAGTGAGCGAGCGGTTGCGTGGTTCCGAGTTACCATCTGGGCTTGAACCACAACACCACCTTTTCCCCCAAGGCAGAACTATACCAGTATTATGAACATCTGTCATGCAAAGCAATCCACGTATCTAACTTTGATCAGGAAACATGGTGCATCTTCCTTTTATTCTGTATCTCTGATATTTAATTCACTGCAAATTAAGCAGTGAATTTAAAGGAGGACAAATTGCTAGATAAATGCTACCTTGAATAGGCTGTTCTTTGCAATATGTATATTTGAATTATCAACTGCATCCAGAAAGAATGTTTTAGTTTTTCCCATCAAAAGTAAAACTGTAGGATGTTCACAACTACCAGAAAAATCATTAGATCAGAATCACATCAGTATAAAAGCTGTTAGTTTTAAATGTAGACTATTTACAAAATTCCAAAGAATTATATATATATATTTATTTTTTTTTCATTAAGCTTTGTCTGTGGAAATGTCTTCAAG
>NW_009912051.1:0-18403 GCF_000696875.1 Nestor notabilis
ACAGCTTGGTGTCGTCGGCAAACTTGCTGAATATTTTCTGCGTTTCTAGTATGGTTTTATTTTCCTTTTTTTTTTTTTTTTCTTTTAACCTGAGAAGCAGGAGAAATTATCCTTTGTAGCAAACTTCAGGTTGTTTTGATTACACTGATTACAGTCCCCAAGCAAGCTTATTGAAAGGTAGCTTAGGGTTTTCTATACTATGATGTGGTCTGCAGTGCAACCACACTACCATATTTCTAAATGACATTATTGAGTTTAAACCTTATTTTCAACACATCTGATGAACAAATAGCTAATGCAATAGACTTCAGGGCTTTATAGCTTGCTTGCTTGCTGTCCTGTGTCAGACAATGCAGTGTGTCTTGTTTAAAAGCAGCTGCGGTTATCAATACTCATTCAGATCTTTCTAAAGTGTGAAAGGCAAAAGCAACAGATTATTGCGAAGTGGACATATGCATCTGCATACAACGGTGTTATGCAAACAGCAAGCAGCATTGACTGAGGTGTGTAAAACTTGGGTTAGATCATACCGCCCAGTAGATACTGACTCTTGCCGGTCACCTTTCAGATATAAATCATTTGAATTCAGTTTAATCACAGTGCAGTTATACCCCAACATTTTCCCATTTTAGCAAACAACTTTAAAGGTTTATCAAAGTAATAGATTACTGCAGTTGTTAGCACTCAATGTACTTAACTCCTTTAAGACTTGTCCCATAATGATACTGGTGGATAGTAATGGGCATAGTAAGTACCAGCGATTAACTGCAGTAAGCGACTAACAAAAACCCCACACCATCTTACATTACTTAGAACTGTATCAGTTACCTACTAGCTTTGTAGAATAACATATATAATGTGTTCTCATATTAAGCAGTATTTGACAGTTCCTATGATTACCAAGAAATGAATTATCAAATAAATTTCAACATTTCATATGGTTAGAAATCATTAGTCCTTTTGATGCATTTGCTTAACTACCATGTTGAGCTTGCCTAAGAACAACTAGTTGCAATAAAAGTCCATCAAGTCAAATCCTTATTTCACTAATTTATATATATCACTTTATTTAAAAGAAATATTTAAATGGACTGGTGTAGATTAAGATTTTTTGTAAAACAGTATTGTTCTGATTAGATATGCTTCTATTTTTCCTGAACTGCTTACTCTTTCAGGAACTAGCTTGAGTAATGCAAACAAAATACCACATTGCCAGTTTCACTGGGAAGATGTACCAGGATTATATGATTAGTCCCCAGACTCAAAGCGTTTGAAATTTATGCAGTCTGAAGTTGTATGATATACTTCAACAAGTGTAAAAGGTACACCAAGGAACATCTGTAACCCTCAACATGAGGGAAAAAAAGCATGCTAGTCTTTCGGCTTATAAAATAAAGCTCATTTGTATGTCTCAAAGCAGCGAACAGCCATGGGTTTGATGCAGCGAGACTGTGGTACAGGGATATACATGGGTGAAAAATCGCCCCCAGAGTTATAAAATTATTAAGAGGTAAAACCAGATGTATATACCTACATGTATGTGTGTATTCAGTACTACAAAAAAATAAATCTCTCCACAACCCAAATTCCCAGCTGATGAATTGTAAAGTTGGGGGAAGCTGGTTAAAGATACCTACAATTCTGAATTCTAATCCAGACTGAAACCTGGCAGTTTGAGTTTTATTGTCACATCCTATGAAATTCTGCTTTTAGTGTACTTTTCAGAGTGACAGGTTGCTAATGAAACCCTTATTTTTGCCTGTGTATTGCTAGGACCTTGCACCTGTGATCCAGTCTGTACCACATCCCCATGGAAGTAGCCCCTTTCTGGTAAACAGCTCCCAAATGAACAATATTGACCATGCATCACCAAATCACACCATGGATATCTACTTCTGAAGGCTGAATTCAAATGAAATTCAAAGCCAGTATTTTATATATGTTATTACTTCGCAATTCTAGGTTTAATAAATGTTCCCATCTTCTTTACTGAAAAGGTATGTTTCAGCTTGAAAATGCCAGCTTTTTATTTCTTCCGGTTTATTCTCACCGCTTTACTTCTCCCCTCCCCTTTTCCCTATGCTATTTATATAAACATCTTCAGTTTTATATTTTATTTCAGTGAAGTCATATACTTGGAGAATTATCCATAGTAAAGCTCTACAATCTGTTTCTACTTCTAACAGTTCTATTGTTACATTACAAATTAAAAAGATGTCTTTAAAATTATTCTTAATTTGGCAAGCTTATTTCTGGAGATCAGCTATTAATGACTAGCAGCTGAGAATCCTGCTGCAGTCACTTTCAAAGGGAAAGTAACTCCAGATTAACAACAAGGGAATTCAGAAATAGATTCCCGTTTTAAAGCCTTTTCTGAAAGGAAGTTTAAAATTATAAAATAAAAGTGAAAGTCTCCTAAATCTTCTGTAAAGCATGTTTCAGCCCTACACCATGATCACCAAGTTAATTTTTTACCTGAATGTTCTGTAGCATGGAACCTATATAGTAACGGACACAGCTAAATCTATGAAACAATTAGATGTCCACTTGAGTGGCCACAATGGAAGCAAGAAACCAATTAAAGTTGCTTATGAAACTTTTCTACTGATGAAATCACTGTCTACAGAAGGATGCCAAAAAATCAGGCAGAAATAGGTGATAAAAGGCTGCTGCAATTATCTGGAGAGATTATTAAGATAAAGTTAATGGAACTTCAAGAAGTGCCTGAGAGTATTTCTACATTTCCATGTGCTCCTATAAAATCTACCAAGTGTCTGTTTATACACCAGATGGGTTTGTAGAAGTAAAAACAATTTTCTTAACCTCAAATACTGGAAAGTAAACACAATAGGCTAGTGAATGTGATGTTTACCAGGGATAAATAAATGTATACCATATCACTTTTTACTGTCAAGTCCCATTTAAGCACCTGATGTGTCACTCCAGGATCAGGAGAGAAAAGAACATGTGGCCAGCGTCATGAAGGAAGCCAGGACCACAATAAAACCAAGGTAGTTTGCTTTATATTGCTGTGGAACTAAACTTTTGTAAAGATGGATTTGAAACTACCATGAAACTACGGCTGAAAGTTATCATGTGTCTAAGTTCTGAAATTATTCCTGTAGTCTATCTCACATATAGATTTATTACATGGCTCCTTTCCCACTCAATTTAGGGCTGTTTCTGATCCTGATGCCCACCTCTTCCCACACTGCTTACTCATTCTTCCCGCCGAGCCCAGTATTACATTCCCTCTGGAAAAAGTTACAGTACAGTGAAAGAGATAGATTATGATTAACTTTATATCCTTAGCAGGTTTAAGGTCTTATGTCTGTGAGGTGCAACAGCTACTTCATTACCAACAATAACTAGTAAAACAACATGCATGCTTCTGGGAAGCTCTGAGGAAATTAAAGTCTCCGAATCTTGGAAATGCCTTAGAACATGAGACACTCTGAATCTGCTTAACCCTCTGGAATGCCAACATTGTTTTGGATGAGATGGAACAGATCCCTGGAGGGCAGCAGGGTTTAGAACCTGGTTATCATGAACCAACAGGTAACCTGAAGGCAACTCTTAAACGTAATTTGATCTCACGGTATCTCACATTCAGTGCCACTTTGAAACCTAGAATCCCCAAATCGTCTAAAAAAATGCAAGTTATGAGAAAGGCTTTTGCTCCCATTAAATATATCCAAACCAGAGGCTGCAGAACAAAGCCTCAACTGGAGTACTTAAGAGATCTTTGGCAGAAACTCACCCTTTTCTCCATTTCCAAAAGTGATCTGTCAGCAAATCTTTCTTGTCTCTGAAACACAAAATCAATGAAGACATTGATACTTGTTCTTAACCAACATAAAACTGAGGAAAAAACAATTCAACTGGACATTTTAGTATTCTGCTTGAAGTATGTCTTGAAAAGCATTTTAAGTGCGTTCAGGGAAGTTAACACTGAAATAAAGGAGAATGAACTGGATTTATCACGTACTTCCTCTGTGACCATCCCTAAGTAATTTAATCACTACATAGCCTTTGGAAATAAGAGTAATATAGTATTTCTATCTAAAAGCACTACAAAACAAACAACTTTTTAATGTACTTCACTGGTATTTACAGGGTACACATGGAAGACACTTAAGTACAGGTAAATTCTGGCAAATACGATCTGAGACTAGGAAATACTCTTTCTACAGCAATTTAAGACAAATTAAACTTTTGTGTATGTATTTGCTATTACTGTATTCAGCACTGTTATCTGACAGCAGTTATCTGTAACTGAAGAGCACTATTTGCTCTTCAGTTCTAAGATAAAGCTATCTAACTAGCCAGGAAGAACTGGCAGGTTATGCCCATCTGCCAGCAGGTTTATGAATTAATCAATCCATCCTGACTGACAGTTGGAATATAAACTTAACAGTGTGGAAAGTGTATATCCCTACCCAGCAAAGAAGTTCCAGATACATGCTGGCAGGAATCACTACTACTTAAATAGGGAGGAAGCAGTCCCACACATTTTGTGCATAGCTGAAGACCAGAATCCCGCGCTTGTTTCTCTTTAGAAACAGAGAGGCACTCTTCACTCCCATCGTTGGGTAAGAAACAAAGCTGATGCCTAGTACAAAGCAGCCCATAGCCTGGCGTGCTTCTAGTTTGCTGTCCAATTTGTCAGTTAAGTACATACTTTTTTGTTTCATACAAACCTGAGTGGTCTTCTCCAACTGTAGCTTAAGATCTGTAAGTTCCATGTTGGTATCATGTAACTGTGCTTTCAGTTTTTCATTTTCAGCTAGAATCTGTTCATAAAGCTAAGAGAAAATATTCATTAAAAAAATACCAAATAGTCATTCAGTGAGATTAGCTGAAAAATTTAAAAACTGTGATTGAGATGCATGTAAAATGAACAAATACATTAATAGTCTAAGAAGTAAAAACCAGTTACAGATTTTAAAGATGTTTAGAATTAGCAAGCACTTTAAAGAATTGTAACCAAATATTTCAAGAAACAAGCAACTCCGTACAGGGAGCATGTAACTTACCTATCACATATTAAAAATATACTTGCCACTCTTTTTGCTTCAGTATTCACAAATTAGATACCACAGTAAACTTTGTCAAACTCTTACTCTGTTTTCAAGCAAGATCTGAACAAATTTTTACATTATATGTATGTAAATTAGCAAACATATAAAACAAACGGCTTCACACATGTCTAAAGAAGTTTTAATGATACAATCAACTGAAAAAAAAAAAAAGGTTGTATTTGTCATAAAAAATGGATCTTGGCTCCTCTGGATTTCTACCTTGCCTTGAAGAGAAAAGTGCAAAAGCCAGAAGCTGTTTTGTATTGTACATTTGCCTCCAGTGTAGTGGCTGCTTTGTTCTCCATTTGGCTGAGTTGCTTTAAGCAGCATTTGTGATGCAATGTGAGATTGTTTCCAGACAATTTATGAGAAACAGTAATAAAGTTCTATTTTCCCACCAAAATTATCAGATCAGATACCTTCTTAAAATCAGTGCTATCTTCTTTTTCTAGTCTACTGCAGTATGGTTTTCGATCTTCGAGGTAACTCTGTGACACTGACCGCCCTTGTGCTGAATCGTAACGATCACCTGAAGACAGGCTCAGGGATCCCATATCATATCTGTAAAAGTAAAGGTCTTATTTTGTGTTCAAACTGAGACCACTCACTGTATCGAATATTAGGAGTTTACTGTAACCCAGCTGAAAACAATCAAATGCAATTATGTGCTTTAGTATAGACACTGTCTTCTAATTTGATGCAAATTTAGTTTTTCCATTCTCTCAGTACTTCAAGATTCTGTATGAAAACGTTCTCAAATTGCTCAGTTTGCCAAGTAAGCGCCTGTGCCTTGTATGCAGAGAAATCTTTTATATTAAATTAAAATATATAATTCAAGCAGATATTTTCATCTTAAAGGACTTAATATTAGCTTAGGTATTTTAATTTTTCTTTATTTATAAAGACCTATTTTTTAAAAATAACTTACTTTAATGGAAAGTTTTTATAAAAGTAATCTCTAAAATACTGTCCTTGATGAATTCTCCAGGTTTTATTAAGAGAAACCAAGGAGATTTCAAACTTTTTCTTGTGAATTCTAGTATTTCAGCAGAAGTGGTTTATGAAACAAATCTTCAGCAAAGTCTTTATCCTATTCATCACTATAATACAAACGGTATTAACAAAGTTCAGAATATTTTCACACTGTTCACTTTTCACTGATCATGCGCTGTAGCAGATCTATTTAACAGATTTTCAGCACAGACAGAACATACTAAAATAAAATAATTCTAAAGGTCTAAAAACAAACCAAAACTTTTTTTTTTTTTTAAAGGACTGATATTTCTGCATTGCCTTTTAACACATCTTAAGGAAATCTGATATTCAGTGGGTGTAGTACTTTTCTTGAGATTCCTCGCAAACTTTCCAGTAGGGTATTCTAAAAGAGGGGCAACAAGAACCTCTTATCTTCATTGCAAAATCTGACTTCACGCTGAAAAATCTGCAGGGAATGGTCCTATATCCACAATGTTCTACAAAATGTCCAGCCTTCTTTCAGTGCACTACTAATAGAGTCCAATATATTTCCCAGAATGGCACAGCCCACACACACGATAAAAAGTATTCAGTACTGTAGCTTCACAACTCTATTTCATACAAAGATTAAATATCACTAATGTCTTTTAAAGCTCAACCTATCTGACAACGGGGGGTAAGCTGAATTTGTATGTGAAGAACTTAAAAAGAGAGTATGTGAACAGAAAGTGTAAGAATTTTAATTTATTTAAATTGCACTTACCTTGACAGGCTGTCACTCTGAGGTGGCAAGGGGCAAAAAGAGAGAAAAAGAATGGATCAAGTCAATTTTATTAAACAAAATACACAGCAATTTGTGAACAAATACACTTAAACAGTTACGTTAAATGCATACACTATTCAACAGTATGTGTTGTCAAGCTTCAATTTTGTTATGTCTGGAACAGAAAAGAAATATGTTCTAGAATGTGTTTGCCAAAATAAGATTGCCAAAATATGATTTATAAGGATGTTAACGTTATACCCTAAACGTCTGGACTGGCCTAAACATTAGGCATTTCAGCAGTCGGTGCATTCTGCAATTTGCCTGCCTATTATCAAAGGCATCAGAACTGTGCTGTCTGAATTCCCTAGTCCTTCCTCTTCTCTACCATTAGTAATAATGTTTTGAAAGGTCAACAGAATAAAGACTTCACCTCAAGATAATAATATAAAATAAGCTACAAGATCATTGTTTCAACATAGCTCAACAGGAAACAACCTACTACACCAGTAACATAAGGTAGCACTTATTATTAAGAGACATAATTTCATTTTTTTGTATTACTTTCATTCCAGGTGAATCCACAGGCACAAAGGTCACTCACTTTATCTGACAAGCAAAATTTAATTAGAACTGATGACTTCTAAGGGAGTGCCCTCTGAGCATTACATCAGCCATTCAGTCATACAAACCTTTTTCCCCTCTCGGTGATCAACACAGATTCATCGTTTATTCCAATTATAATAACAATCTTGAGTGAAGGCATTTCAGGAAAGAGACTCTACTCATGTATCATCACCTGGGTATCCTCCAATGTTATTCACCTAGACGTGGCTGAAGCCTTCCCCAGAGGTGGGTTTTTTTTGGTGTGGTGTGGTTTATTTGGTTTCCCTTTTTAGAAGGAAATTATTTTTTCAGTGTGTGTAGAGAAAAAAGCCACATTCTCCACAATACATGCAATTTCCCCTTTGACACCTTGGGGTGCATTTACTACACAGTAGCCTAACCACTCCTAATAAAACATGGTTATATTCTGCTAGGGGCATGAATAATGCCAAGAACTTGAGAGACTTCACAGGATATGTCCAGTCAGGTGGCACACACCTATACGTGGATATCTTTTAAGCTACTGGCCACAAGATTGAATTCTAGCTAAGCATGAGCTTTATCTTGCATAATTGCATGTTTAAGTAAGATCAGTCTGAGATTACAGAATTCCACCATATAATCAACGACTTAGGAAAATCCCTTTTCCACTGCTTCCTTCTCACCTCAACAAAACAGAGGAAGCTTTGTCCGCCGTCAAGACTTTAGGTTTCTCTTTATACCTTGAAGGAATGCTGTATGCAGAAAAATGTTAAGCTGGTCCTTTTAACGTTCACCTACAATGTAGGACAGCCACTACAAAGAAGTAAACCATTCCTACATTATTTCTTAACAAATACACTTTCTAAAGGCTGTTTTTCTTTGCTTCTAGTGGACTCCCCATGGTGCCGTGGGAACGTGAAACCTCCCAGATCTCCATTCCCCTGCTGCACTATAGCTTCCCGAACGGAAAGGCGAGTTATTAAGTCACACACAGACCATCTTAGAAACAAAATTTTCCAGCTACACAGGGAACAACAAATGAACGGGTGAGGTAAGAAAGCTGTAATTACTAGAGGCAGGAAAACACAGACACAGCCCATTCCCATTCTTCTGGCTGAGGCTGGGAACCTGGGAAGCTGGACAAGGATACCATAATCTCCAGAAAACTGTACTTCAGTGGCTTCTGTTCCCTGAAAGCTGTGAAGCCCTGCTCCTGCTGCCCAAGCACCATCCAGCCTCCACACCTCACTGGAAGACCCTCATGTTTCTCAAGCACATGCCCCTTTCTCTTTCCCCTCACTTTTCACAAAACATGTTTGCATTTTAATTTTGCAGCAGTCTTCACTGTTTGCTTTATTTCCCCTTCAGACTGTGTCAGTTCAGCTCAGTCACAATTTTTGACATTTGACAGAAAAGAATTCTGAAAAGGTGTGACTGAGTTTACAAACTTTACATAAAGCTTGTCTGAGGACAAATGATACCAGCAAAGCTACCCCTGTGTGTCCAAATCACATGACATGGATGTTCTTTGTAGAGTCACAGAGCAGAGCAGATCTTGCAGCCACAATTACAATGGCATTTAGCACACAAGCAGTAACAAAAAACTAAACCACAAATATCCTTATTTACACGACCTGAAATAACACTTACTTCTAACCCTTGTAACCTTTCAGAAGTCACATACTTGGTATCCCTAGATAAAACAAAGTTTCAGCCCATTTAATTATAACCTAATCACAGTTGTAGTACCTATTTTTTTTTAACACATCATCCTGAAACCCAGGTTTCTTAGTTACTTAGAATCTGTCAGCTGCTGAAGTGATCTGTCTTCCTTATTTTTAAATGGCTACCATACAACTTAGTTCTAAGGCTATCCTTCTAGCAGGAACACAAATTTCCTGTAAGTAACACGGCATTTTTTGTGTGAGTTGAAGGAATTCTCAGCTCTTAACATTAAAAAGCCTAAACAAACTTTCATTAGAACCTCCATCTGTCAAAGTGCCTAGCGAAGTCTGACATCTCTTTAATAGCTCTCCTTTATGGACAAAGGAGCAGCTAAGAAGTAAAAAGGCAGTTCTGAAGGATCGAAGAACAAGAAAGCACAAACTGAAATCTTACAAGAAAGTTCTTCCTTCTGAGATGAATAAGATAATAATTTTTTAGCTCCTTAAGGATTTCAGGCTAGAAATTATTCTGTCTAAGGTCCTTTAATTTTCTTTGTAGCATGCACCCAAGACCTCCTCTAGTTTAAATTCTTGAGTTACCGCCAAAGCCTTTGGAATTTTATAGTTACCATCGTCTACCTCTGGCTTGTAGCTTCACCAAGCAAAAAAACAACAGCAGCACCACGTAAGGGAGTAACAGAGAATTTCAGTAAATCCAAAGTTTCTGTCTTCTGAACAGTACATCAAATAATCGCCAGAACTGAAAAAGCATAACTATTTTCTGATTGACTCTAATTCTAGTTTATTCATACCTTTCATCTTCCTAGAACTGAGAAGCATTTGTAACCACATAATGAATTTCTACAATAAAGCGATTAAGATTTGTGTCAAAGTGAAAGCAGATTTAGCAACTAGAATACAGAAAGGGCAGTTTCTTTAGGCATTTAAAAAAATAATAAAAATACACTTTGTGCACGGATTTGGGAACAAATTGCCTCTTAGAATGTTCAAGATCTATTCCACTATTATATTTCTCAGGTGGCAATATAATGCATTGACAGAAGTGATATATTTAGTACTCAGTTTATCACTGATAAATGCTAAATAACTTTTTATTGAAGAGAGGAAGTTACCTGAAATTTACAAAATGTTTTAAATTTCTGATAAACCATTTGTATGCAAAGGAAAAACACCACCCAAATATGAAAACAATGAAATTATTATATGCAAATTTTAAGATATCTTATAGTTAACATATTATAATAATTACAAAGCTAGGACATTTTCTGCAATTTTGATGCTATACTGGAAATTCTGTACTAAATTTGACAAAACTTGAAAATCTAAAACCACGTGAAATACTTATTTTGAAATTCAACTCATTTTCACTCTAGTTTTGTATTTTCTGCAGCTGATATAACACAAGAGCTTATATCGACAAAGCAAAATCAATTTATGCAGCTAGGTGAAAGTGACAGTTCACACTTCCAATTTATTTCAGAGCTCTTCATGAACTCAAATCTGATATTACACTGATTTCTAATGAAGGCAAACTACTTAAGTCTTTGTGAGAAGTATGCCCACAAAGAGTGAGTATACTTCCCACATATATACAGAGAGAGAGAGAGAGAGAGAGGGAGAGAGCAAGAGCAAGCTGGGAGAATGTTTTGACTCCTAAGCCAAACCATGATCAGGCAGCCTAATTCTACACTTCACCATCCCACCCCAACGCACATCTTTTTAATTATAGCTCATATTAGTGATTTTGAGCCTGTTTTACCACTATTTCACTGTAGTTTTATGAGAGTCTAAATCTATCAGAAGCACCACATGGACATTCTACCAAAATGAATTTCTACAGAACAGAATAGGAGTAATTACAGACCTAAGGATAATGATATGCACTAATGGGAGGAAAGGAAACAGGACGATGCATTCATGTTGACACAGAAATAAAAAATAGAGCAAACCAAAACCAGAATGAATCCCTTAATTAAAGCATTTAAGCAATGTTTAATGGAAGCTTTTACAAAAAGAAGAGAAACATCACTTGAGTTTTAGTCCTCAGTAATGAAGCTGATTCTGTAGTGTGTAACTCCAGGGTTTAGGTCACGAGAAATACATCCTGCTATACCATTTTATAGTATAGCTTAAGTTATTACTTCCTTTTTTAATCCCTCTTCATCCCACTGTGACACACCACTCAGTTTATAAGGACTTTTTCCATCAAATCAAGCCTATTACACTGTTATCCACTGACTAATCGTGGTGAATTAGGATGTTCTGAAAACCATTTACTTCAACGGAGAAATCAGGTACTTTGTGCTCTTCAGCTTTCTATGCACCATTATATTAACTTCTCATGTTAATTATGTTATTGACAGCACTGGGGTTAATTTTAAAATGTTTTAATTAGTGTGCAGAAGTCACTGGACATCATTTATCTGAAAATAGCAGAGCAGACGGAACAAAAACTTCTGCAAGGTGGAGACTGACAGCTCCTCCAGTAACTTGCTGCAACATGTCCCTGACCTATACATCAGAGATTTCACCTATGTTTTATGAATGCTATTTCTATATAAGCAGACTAGAAGAGAAAAGCATCCATTTTAGCCATTGTTAATATGTTAAAATTTGTTATTAAAGCCTGCAAAGGAAATGGCACTGAACCATAGCCATGAATTACAAATCAAAGCACTCATAAGAACTCTACTCTAAGTACTCTTTTAATTGAATGCAATTGCAACAGAAGATTTACAATCAATATGTATATGTTAGAAAGTTAATGAAGTAATAATCTTTTTAAAATTACCTGAGTTTCTTTCTTATTTGTTCCTTCTTCTGAATCAGACTGGTGTTCCTGTTCATTTTCACTCTGGTGAAAGAGGTGGGAGAGGAAAAACAATTGAACTCTTGAAAGATCACTAAGATTTTAAGGCATTCTAGACTTAAGATGAAAATCTACGAGCAGGAGAATTCCACCTAAATAAAATATACAGAGAATATATGGTGAAAATCTTGAACAAGTGCATGTTCTCAGTACCAGAAAAACAGAATTTTGCATTTGGCATATGAAAACCTTGCTTTTACAAAATTTCATACTGATCCCATGACAAAGAAGAGGAAAAGGGAATTGGCTGAACCATCAATTATAACCCTTCTAATCTAACAGCAGTTCTTTCAATTGTAAGTACAATTTCTGGCACAATTGTAATGTGCCAGAAAATGATTCTCATTCTTACAGCTTTGGTATGCATGCAATAAGAATTATTCAATGATTATATTTTCCTTAGATTATGATTAATTCCTATTAAGTTATGGTTAATACAGTATTCTAGAATCCTTTTTAGCTTTATCAACATAACTTAGACTTTATTTTTATTAAGCTCCCAAAAGCTTCAAAACAGAGATACAAACAATATATAACATGAACAAGCATCAGTTTTTCCAGAATAGTTAATTATATGCTGTATTACCCTAACCTACTCTCTATGTTAAGAATAGACTGTACACATTCCATACTGCTACAAGCTAAGACTATAGATAAACAGTAGCAGTTGTTTACTTACATCTTGAGTCCAAAAAGAAACTCCTGTAGATCGTCGTTTTTCTCTTGGTCGCCTCCTTTCCCTTATAGACTTAGGCTGTGACTTATCTTCTTCCTTTTCTTCCTCTTTTTTGCCCCCTTCTGTTAATGACAACTTTCTTATCCATTTGACGCAACTTTTCCGAAAATTTTCTGAGATAATTCTCAGTCTTCAAAACGCTTACAAAAAATTTTTTGACCTGAGATAAAAAGTTGCTAAAGAGCTTCTTATCACATACAGGGTTTGCTGTAATACACATTCCTCAGAATACAGCTCTATAATACTATAAATACTGTTCCAATTCTTGAGCATCAACTTCAAAATACTAATTCCATCTCACCCACCTCAACAAAATGTTTCAATGTAACAGTAATACACACAAATTGTACTTAAGATTCAATTTTCAAACCTGTCATATAGTAATTCAAACATCTGCATCAGTAGATTTATAAAAGTACAAGAGAAGATAATTCTTCACAATTCTTCATCAAACAAGGGGTTTTTTGCTTACATCAAGAATTCGATACTAAACCCCAAAACCTTTTAAAATTCTGTTAAATCCTCCTTAGAGTCCCCTGTTTCATTACAGTCCTCTCTGTTTTGATCTAAGGAATAATAAAATGGTATCTCCTGGACTACATTAATACAATATTACATAGTTCCCTTTTCTTTAAAAGAAATGCAATTGCAGTTCAAGCCTGACGTAGTATCTCAGTATTGTGTTTTTTCCCCTATATGTTTACAAGTAATTTGTACAAAAAACACCCCATAAACCAAACAACCAAAACCAAAGTTGCCCAAACCAGTTACTTGCCTATTATCATGCAGTCTATTTAGTGTGCTGTTCTTTTATTAAAGAAGGAAACCACAGATTTGAGTTCAGACAGAAGCATCACTAAAAACGTGACTTTAGCATCACTAGTCTTTTAGAGGTAAATAAACAGTTTAGTGTGAAGCAAGAATTAAACGGGAAAGAAGGAAATACAAATATTACTGGTGAACCTACACCTTCCCTAGTTAAAGAAATGGTGGGTTTACCTCTGGGCTTTCAGACAGTAATGTATTTCTCCTCCTACAGTCACAACTTGAAAAAAAGAACCTGCTGTAGCTAATATTTACCTATGAAAATCATTTCTACAGAACAATCTAGAAAGAGTTTCCAAGAGCAAGCACGCATTACTGAAGAATCTTAATCCAAATTTCAGTTCATGGTAAGAAACAAAGGGAAAATAAGGAAGCATATCCCTGAAGTTTAGCTCCACTAACTTCCTCAGAATATACCAGTCTAGGGAATATGGCAATACTTCTATGTAGTTCATGAAGATTTGATCATGGATCATTTAATATGATCCTCCGTATAACGTAATTATAAATTTCAATCAGTAATCCCATTCAAGTTACTGATCAATGACTTGAATCAGTCATGCCAACTGTGGAATGCCTCTGAGACAGAACAGGAAACCACAACGTTATATGCCAACAACATCCTCTTTTGACAGGTAACTGATCAGGCACAACACTGCTGAGAATTACAGCACATGATTGGCATTTGCAACAAGAGCAAAAACTCTGACATCAGAGAAAAACCTCTGAATCTCGCATCTGATCCTCAGCTTAAGATTACATAAACCCAGTAAGTATTTAAAAGTATGGTTCCATTAAATATTCTGAACTACCACTGGAAACATCTTCTTCCCTTTGTTTTCAGCTGCTAATGAAACCCTGAGAGGTCCTTAAAGCATTAAAGCATGGTTCCAATCCTTCAATGTTGAAGGACTGAAAAAAACCCCAGTTATTTAATCAAGTAAAATTCCTCCTTAATACCTGCAAGTATTTAAACTCTGAAATGTGGTATTTTATTATAGTTTTTGTGTTAAAGCAGAAATGAAAGCATCATGTGGATACCCATGGCAGTATATTTGACATTTCTAAGACCCACCACTGGAAAACACATATTCACATACTAAACAGCTGCAAAACACCACCTAGTACAGAAAACCTTTTCCCTTTTTATGTTCAAGTTTTGGAATTTCTTGCAGAAGATGGGAGTAAGATACATCCCCAGTGGTCTTACATACCACACCCTATTCTGAACTACCTCTAGAAGCGTACGCTGCCCTTTGTCAACTAAACCAAAGAAGAAAAGAACCCTTCACAAACAGTACTCCTACCTCTCTCACTTTCCTTTGTTCCACTTCGAGAATAGGCTGAAGTTATACCTATAAGGCTGTTTGGTCTGTTTAGTTGACTTGAAGTCGAAAGAGAGCTAGTAGAGGTGGAGAGCGAAGAGGTGGTTGATGATGACGAAGTTGAAGTTGGTCTATAGCGATGATATGGCTATTCAGCAGAAAAATGTCAGAATTAATTTACCAAAATTAAGAAAGAATTAAAATACAGGCTATTAAAACATTCACATAGATAAATAATTCTTATAGTAGTAACAAAATTAAAATATTATAGTTGGAGTTAAGATTCATATAATTTCTCTACCTAAAGAGACTCATCATGAAAATACCTCTTCAACAGTTCGGGAATATCTTTGTCTATAATCATCATCTTTAGTTTCAGATTCTTTCTTTTCTTCTTGTTTTTCTTTGTCTTGCTTTTCTTTCTCTTCTTTTTCTTTCTCTTCATTTTCCTGTTCTCTGGTTCGTGTGGGACGACTTCTTCCTATAGTTTTTTCAGCTTCTTGAAGATCTGTCAGTGTTACACCCTGTGAAAACAGCAGTCAGCAAATGTTTCAATGTATCACTCATACTAATGTAGATGATCACTATTTTAATGACAAAATTCAGCCTAAGAATATTAATTCTATGTATGAAGAAATAAATTTTACCTATGTATTCTACCTGCAAGTTTTTCTCTCGAACCTTGGAGCCAAACATCCCTCTTTGACTAGTAGCAAGTGTTTGCTGTGATCTGATCTACCACAGATTCTCCAGCAACACAATTTTCAGTTTTTTAAGTTTGAAAGTAATATCAGTAAACTACATAGATAGAGACTTGGCCTTAACATGCATAAGGATGATGGCTAGAGTATCTCTTTGTGCTGTTTTATCCGGGACTATTTGCTGATTACTCTGTTTGTCAGCAGACACAAGAAGAGATGGGTAGAGACACTCCAGAGGATAGCGGTTGGTAATTGCTTCACTGCTCAAAGTGTTCAAGTACCATCTGGAGATTTTGCTACTGTCACATCCTCCCCGTTGTGAAGATTGCACTGGTTGCAATTTACTATGAGGTAGATCAGACAGAAATTGGAAAGAGCAACCAAATGTATCAGTACGTAAACTAAGAGAGAGAAAGGCTGAAACGAGGCATGCTGTTTGTTAGATTCTAAGATTATTAGCAAGTAACAAAAACCTCTTCCTTAGTATTCCTCCATGTTCACAGAAACTAGGTTGAATGTATTTTTTTCTATGTCATGGATCTTTCTAGCTAGCCATGTATTGGTCAGCTCAATCACATTATCTTCAGTAGCCCATGTACAGAAAAAAAGACTGAGAAATGGAAGTACATACAGTATGCTGTGCCTATTTCTCAAGTATTAAGTCTTCAGCCAGAAGCATACAGCTGTTAGTTCTTAAAGAATTCAAAGTGTTAAACATCTATGTAACACTGGATACAATTACTCAAGTAAGCCATTTTACCATAATAAACCAAAAACTTCATTTTAGTGGAGAAGCCTGTGCTTTCAAATTCATATTAAATGACTCTCCAGTGATTAGAAAAAGCAACTTTCAGTACACAATGAAGGGTCATAAGGCTTGCAGGGATGAAAGGGAAAAAAAGCCAAAACAGGCTTCATTTTATCTGGGACAAGTTGCTTTATACCAGGAAGACCCATCAGTTTAATAGAGCTTTACTGGCCAATTAGAACTCTACTGTACTCAGGGAGCTACATGTGTATGCTTCCATAAATGTAGGAGCTTTAATAAAACTTTACCTGTGTAGATCTTCTAGACTGTCTTGCTTGCCTGGATCTAGCTTTTCTTTGGGACTCTGACTCTTCATCCCGTACTGGAGTGAGGTATGATCTAAAGAGTTAATTACAAACAAAATTGGCAAATGATAACTTTTGTACAAATGTATTAAATGGTCAGAGAAAATCCCACAACACAATATGACTGAAAACCAAAGCAGTTGGAAGAAAATCTTCATATAAAACATATTACATTTTAGACATCTCATCCACATCATACTCATCTATTCATCAAGATAGCAGCCTGAGAACTCAACTAAAATACACAGTGTTTTTCCTACTTAATTTAGATTACTCTTTAACATTTTATCAAAACATAACGTAAGGTTTATTTGGTATTTCACTAACAAACGGGTAGACGACTTCAGAGATTCAGTCAGTTACATATTTATACATAAAATATGTGTAACTGAACTTGTAAGCATTTAGAAAAAACTAAATATATTGCTAATGCCAAAAATCTAATTATACCAGCTGTTGTAACAGATTAAAAATCCTTGAGGAGGTGGTTACCATATTTTCACATGAATCATCCATGCTTTGAGTAATCCCACCCCCTTTGAAAAAACTGTGCTTAAGGATAAATCCCCATGAAACCCCTCCAGAATCCTACAGAGTAAGCAGGTAATTGTAATCAAAGCCAAAAGGCTACTAGAGTAGACATACAAGGTCTCTAAACCAATCTTTAAAATGAGATAAAGAATATAGCTTTTTCAGCTATTCCAAAAGGATGCACCATTACATGCTCCATTTCTAAAAGTAGTTTATAATGTCTTTACTTTTCAAATATTCTTTGAAATACAAAAAACCAACAAAAACCACAGTTTCAATATGGATTCAATATGGAACCACAGTATCAATATGGATTAACCAACTGCATTTCTAAGGAAAATATTTAGCACATAATATTTCATATATAAAGAAGTTTTTCATGTGCATGTAAACATACAAAGATACACGCACGCACATATATATATGTATCTGTATATATACAACTAGATACGCACGTGCTGATATATGGAGCACAACCTTTCATCTGCATGCCATCATTATTTCAGTTTTGCTGATTTCTAAGCTTATTAAGGTTTCTAAGGATATTTTGATACGCCTTCAAGAATGTATCTGTAATAGTATATGACACAATTGGCCCAGAGCCAGATAAAAACAAGGCATTTCAGGCCAACTGCAGGTATACGAAACATACATAGTTTATGCGTGTTAGTATACACACACTAGTGAGAGCAAACGAGACAGCAGAAACCTTAATTCTAAATGTCCTTGCTTTTCTAGCTCATATGAAACTGAAATAGCATTTGCGTTTTAAAATTGAAACCACTACTGAAATAAAAGATGTGTTTTGCTGATTTTGCTCTTGATTTGTTGGGTTCAGTCAAATTTTGCTATGGAAAATGCTGGTTCCAACTATGGTTGTTACTGACATGGTTGGAAGCACGTGAGAGCACCTCCTGAATCATGGTAGAGAACTAAAAAATAATCCCCATTTCAGAGCACTTATTTCATCTCACTTTTGGGTATGAAAGAAAGACTGTGGAAAACAGACTATTCTAAATAGGCCTAAAGCTAGGAGAAACGTTGAAACGTTGTTGGTGTCTTAAGTGAACCAAAAGAATGCAGGTTTCTGCTGTAACCATGAACAGCTTCATTATCTCTGTGAACATACAGAGATGCACAAGTCTGGTAGGGATGCAGAAGTTACATTTCAAAACTACTATAGGAGCAACACAGAAATCTGGCATTTCAGC
>NW_009912051.1:18434-39203 GCF_000696875.1 Nestor notabilis
AAACATTTATAAATATCCAGAAAAAGAACAACCCAAGGAAAGCTAACAGGAATTAGCAACTTTTGCTTCCATAAATAGCAGGTAAGAACTCTTAACGGAAACATAAATACGCACCAATCTTAACTCATCCTCCATGTAATGGTAACAGAAAAAACACTGTATTTTAAAAATAACATTTACACCATCTTCTTACTCATTCTTCATACTGAACAGCTCTGAAACCATTGCATTTACAATTGCATATTAAGTTTCAAGTAAAAGAGAGCCTAAATGATGCAATGAAATGAACAGAATGTGTTGGGTTCAATACTCCTTTATCAGTAGTGCCAGGCATACAAAATGACTGAAAAAATGCTACATTGTACCATATTAGAATACTACCAGTGGCACAGTAGCTCAATCAGCAGCAATGTAGTTGTAGTAAGTAATCAATTATTGATTTTCTTATTTTTAATTCCATGTATTTACACAGTTCCATTATGGGTATATTTAGGACTCATTTAATCTACTACAGAAATACAAATGTGAAAGTACCACATACCAAATGGGAACCCAAGACCAGTCAAAAATATACATGAATGGTCTCTACCAGTACTAAGCTCTTACATAAATTGAGGCACATTGCTAGTTTTTTCAGTACACGGTAAGCAAACAAGACCACTTGCACTGTACTATCCAAATTTGTGGTAACCAACACATTCCTTGAAGTAAGAAAAGAAGAAAATTTTTGTGTAAGAGCAACATTACTCTTAGGACCTTTACACACCTCCGTCTCTCCCTGACCTCTGATGTTGAGGACACAGTGCCAGAAGTAGCTGTAGTCATGGCTGTGGTAGTGGCTGTAGCATTTACAACAGATGGTGCAACAGGAACGGTCACTGCTGTAGGAACACTGTCCTTTTCTTTCTCAGTACTATCCTCAGCCCACAAACGATTTGAGGTACTACAGCATAACAAGCAGCAACACAAAAAAAGAGAAAAGGAAACAGCTAAACAATGAAAGCACTTTACTAAACAACTAGTAACATGTAAATTGAGGGATGGATTTTTTTTAAAAGCAAACTGAGAAATGTCTCTACTATGAAGGCTCAACTTGAGCTGTTAAATTGAATACATTAAGAATTAGCAGTTCACAATAATGGAACTTTTATTCTTTGCACCCTTCTAACATTCAATTTAGTCTTTTATACCAATATGGCTGTCACTTTACAGTAGAAAGCCATTCACAATTTTTGAGCCAGATTGTACAAAATCAAAACAAATTTAACAAGAAAGTGAAAAAATCCAGAGCCCCAGGATCTACTAAACAAGAACGCATGCACAAACATAAGCACACAATAGACCTGACAAAAAAAGAAGAAAAGAAGTGTGCTGGTGCCATTACCTGCTTTGTACACCTGCTGAAGTAGAACCCGTTGTACTCTTTGTAGTAGTGTTTGCGCTGGCAGGCAGTGTTTTCTGAAGACCAGCAGAAGAGGTAACTGTTGATGCAGTACTTGGAACATTAGAACTAATCAAATCATCTTGTCTTCTACCAAAGGAGCCACTGAAGGAGAGACATGTACAATGGATGCATTTGTATTAAGTACCTTTGCTCATTAAAATATCACGAAGCTGTGAATGATCCATTAAACTCCTGCCTGTGTATGCTGTGTCTCAGTTCAGTCTCAAAAAATTCTCAGGCAAAAGAGCTATTTTCTTCACTATTTCCTTGACTAGGACTTCTAATTTATTACATCAGAGGGCAGAAGTGCCCCTTAGTCCTGACCATTTCTCCACACAAAGAGAAGATAAAGAAAGGAATCTCACTGGTTTATGTATGACTGTCTTAATCACATCTACTGAAGTACGTATGCAGATGGGGCCCCCAATATCCCATTTTTAAACTGCTGTTTCACCCACACTGAATACCTCAGAAAATGCAGAATTTTACTCCACGGTTTGTCAGAAATGTCGTCAGTATCACTCCTCTTATAATTTCCAACCAATTAAATGTACTGCTTTTTTTTAAGTCATCCCCAGAGAGATTAACCTCCCACTCAGGCTTTTCCTTTGCTTTTCAAGTTGTAAAGGAGATACAGTGGTTTCCACATTTTTATCCATTGGTCCTTCCTGAGCAAATTTTGTATTACCAAGTCAGGATGTTTTCCCATAACTAAATCTCAGAACCACAGTTAAGACAGACATAACATCGTATTACTAACTGCAAAAGATTTAAGGAAAGCTGTTTCTTTCTCATTCTGCAATGGAATTTTTTCTATTACTGTCAATTCTATAATGACAAAGAAAACATAACTGTACAAGAACAACTAAGGAAATACACCGTTAAAGCACTATGTGCCATTTAAACATGATGAGTACATTTTGTTTGAAGCCTGGAGCATAAATATTGATTAAAGCAAACATGCAAAGATTGCTCTCATGTATCAACTACTGATATTTTCCATCCAGAACAGGAAATCTGTGCATTATCTTTCCTAAACCTGAAGTTAGGAAACTGAGGAGCTTTTTAAGATAGGAGGTTCACAAACATGTAAGACATGTTATGTATGTTGTGCATGAACCAGCCTGTCTGCATGTCACTGACATCATCAATGTCAAGGCTAAATAAACATTAAGTAGCACATACATCAGCAGTACGTATCAATATGCAGCTTAGCTACCCAAATCTTTTTTTTTTATCTATTCAGATTTAGGTACTCATTACTCCACTGATTCCAATGAAGAACTTTACTCAAATAGCTACATTGAAACTACACAATGGAGTAAAGTCAATCATCTCTGTATTTGCACGATATGATTCCCTCTGAGAATATCCTGCAAGACAGGAATCACACACACCTGAATTTTCCTATTGTCATTTAGTCTGCATTCAAGTTAGCTTTACATATGCATTCCAGGATGCCAATATTCACCACAGGGATGTCTATAATCTACCACTATGCAGAGCAGCCCAAGACCTCCAATACTGTTCATGCAAAAACCTAAAGTCAACAGAGAGAGTATTTTCCCCCTTTTCTTTTCAGATACCAAGCAGAATTACGCATATTCCAACATTTAAAATAGTTATCTTTGGTTACTGAACTAACCTGGAAAGAGTCAAATGAACCTCAAACTGAACTAAACAATAGGGAAAAAGGAAGCATATAATTTTAATCATATAGCAGTTTCTGCAACACTCTAACCTAGTAAAAATGGTGTAGCTTTAAAATCAGCATGAGCACCACATCAGCATAAGTACATAGTTTTAAATTATTAACAACATTTCAACGTGTTAGCATTCAAGTTTAAACTGTCCTTATGAAATGATTCAGTACTTAATTTTTTGGACTTTTTTTTTTTCATTTTTAAGTTTATCTTGATAAAAGAAAAAAGCTAAGAGAAAATCCCACACCTTCTTTGATAACTTGTGTTTAATGATGTAGGACCTTCATTCAAACTGTTTTTCTTGACATCTTCCTCCCATTTTCTCCTGGTGTAGGAACTGCCACCACGTATTGAGCTAGCAGACAAGTCCCTGTAAAAAAGATTTTAGTTTCGCAAACTCGTATTAAAGAAGGTTGCTCTTGATGTGAGCTGAAGAGACGTTTCAAATTAAGGATTAGAACCCTGGATAACACACTTAAAATAAACAGAATCATAAGAACAGGAATAAAATGACCTTTATGGATAATAATTTCCAAGCTCCTGTGGAAAAATACTACATTCGCATTAACACTGTTAGAAATGTAATAGAAAAGTAGCATCAAAAGAAAAACTGCTAAAGAGTATTAGATTGACATTAAATCGACCATCAGAGAGAAACTGATTTCATGTAATTTTTCATTCTTACATGTTATAAAAAGTTCAGCAGCTGACTAGAACTCATGATACTGTAGACTAGTATAAACAGGCCTGCAGTAGCCATTCCTGAGCGGCCTGTCACATATCACTAGCTGACATTACCTTAGTCATAAAGAATTTCCAGCCTGTTGTTGCAGTTTATAGCAGCAAGAAATAACCTTGCAAAAATCTACTTAGAAAAACCACCCTGAAAACTGAGACTGAGATGAAAAACCCCTCAATTTCTAATAAAAATGTCAGCTCAAGATTTAAACTAAAGTTCAGACAGAAGGAAGAAAAAGAATGTCTTTCACAAAACTATACATAAAAGGCAACCAGGTGTGTGAGGGAAAAATAAAACAATGTTTTGTGAAGATGTATTTTATGTTCAGACACCTTTGGCCTTCAGAATGTATCTGTTTTTGCACATGAATTTATGCTAGCACTTTATGCTACAGTTGGAAATAACCTTAGAAAAGCATCAAACACAGGCCAATGTGGTTTTTTTACCACCCAAATGTCTTTTCCACCAATGTCTTACCACCAAAGAAAACTAATTCTGAGGCATGATCTACCTTAGAAAGGTTCTGCTGAATGACAAGTTTTTCTTAACTACTAAAGGTTTCACTTCGCCAGGACAGTACATACTTCATCACTTTTGCTGTAGCACTGGCTACTCGACAGGCTGGATGTCTGAGATTTATTAATCTAACAGCCCAGCCGAGATTCATCTTGGATGTCCTTTCCATTACTCACAGTGGGATGTAGCTGCATTACACTACATCATCAATAAGCTAAACAAGCAGGTGTTCAGACAGGTAGAACAAGAACCCAGCATCTGAGCAACAAGGACAAAGATCTGGGACAAAGGCAGAAACCTTAACAGTTTATTAAAGTAAGGCAGATGGTTAAATTCTACATGTAAAGAAGGTCAGGCTAAATGCCAAAAATCTCTTATGGCTTCAGGTAAGCAAGCTGGGTTGTCTGCCACATCATACACTAGGCAAAGTGTTGGTGCCTAAAAGCAGACTTCAACTCTGGTTCACCAAGGAATACAGAAAAGTTCTCAGATCGACTGGTCAGCACAGGGACTAATGAGATTGATGACCCAAGTTCACCCAATGCATATGAGGAAAAACATGCTATCGCTGATATCTCATTTTGGAACTGTGTCTGTGAATGGTTAAGACAAGTATATCACAGACACAAACCTCAACACTGAAGCAAAATTTAATCCCTTTGTTACAAGCAATAACAGCTTCTAAGAAATAAAACCGAAATATTTACCCCAATCTTAAGGTATCATCTAGTTAAGACACTTACAGAGATCAAGAGTTTTTGAGAAGATCTCAAAAGAACAAAAACTGAAATAATGATAATCTCTCTTATAAGTAAACCCCAACTGACAAACTCAGCCTCAAAGAATATAGTACTCCAGAGAATGATAAGCATAAACAGAAACTCCAAACTGCCCTGTTGTAGACATATAAATTAAAGAAATCTGGTGAAGTAACATGAGAGATGCTACTTAGGGGAGCGTGAGAGCTAGAATATCCCTGTTTCGAAACAGAATTTGTCACCCAGAGACTGAACTTCGGCAGCAGTATCCTGCAAACATAAGAAAAAACAGTATTTATCTTGTGCTTGTGCTGAAATGAACCATTCTCAAGAGTAGGAACAAAGAATCTCCTCTTCAGACAGAAGAAGATTTATCAGGCTTACAGACAATGATTACAACAGCACATTTTGACCAATGAGAGTATTTTCAGTTCACATCATCCAACATTCAGCTATCTAGATTTGATCCAACAGAAATAAGGCATTAGGGAGACTTCTAAGTTTTGTATTATGTATTCTACCTTAACTCAAGAAAATGTCCAAGTAGAACCTCAGTAAATAAGAGAAGTGAAAAAATGGATGGTTCTGACAATGTAAATATGCCGTGGAAGTCCCCCAAATACAGGTAACAAGTCTATGCAACTAAACTTTTTGTTTCTTTTATACTAAAAGCTACAGAAGAAGTATCAGCAAAGAAAGTAAAAATCTCCAAATGAAGATGAAAAATCAACATATAAACAAGAAAAAATGCTTTAGTAACTTAAATTATGATTTTTGTAAATCTTTGCTGCTGCCCAATATAGTTTTAAGCAAAGACTGTAAGAAACACAGCATTTTATTATTATCAAAAGTAACAACGGAGCCCAGTGGCAGCACTTTGAGGCTCAAGTCCAAGCAGTAAAATGCTTTTAGCACCCTCCAGTAGCTTAAAGTTTACAACTTCATGCTTTGGATCTTATTTACTTTCTCCCCTAAGATGACAACACTCATTGCCCAGTTATCCTCTTGTCATAAAATAACCTGGATTTTAAAAACGGTAGTTATAATCTACAACATCAAAAAACGTCAGGATTATCATATGGATTAGCATGATCTATAGAGCATTTTCTTAAAATCTGTAAATTTGTGAGCCCCTCTAAAATGAAGAAATTTTATATTTAATAGAAATTATAACTTCAGAGTCACCTGTTCTCTTTTTCATCAATGTCAGAGGTACTGGCCAGTCGTCTTGGTATTGTAGGTGCAACATATGCAAGTCGAGCTCCTTTTCCATCTTTCTCCTGAAACACATGTGGTTTTTACTAAGTGTCACTATAATTGATTATACTGCTGTTGGCTGGAAAATCATCATTATGACAACTTCAGCTGTATTTATTGTGACTTGATTATACAAATGAGTTTTAAGCTTTAATTAAATGTCATACGGCCTACGTCAGGAAAAGGAAACTATTCATATTTTCATTCTAGTGATGCAAGTGACTTGATTTCTCTCTTTTCTACTTTACTGCAGAACAATTCCAACACTGATTTCTGAAAGCAATTGTTTTGGTATTTTCATATAGTATAGCATTATTCTTAATCCTGGAAACATTTAAACATTTCTACCTGAAAACATAACCAAAAGTCCTATGCTGTTCAGTTACCTGTTCCAAATTAGTCCTTCACTTAGTTCGGTATTCATGTTTAATTACAGACCCATACTTCTGTAAATAAAAAAGTCCATGGAATACACAGGACTCCTTTTTTATAAGATTCTTCCAACATCACTCTCCACGTGATGCCCAAACTATCAAACCTCTGATGTCCCTTAACTGTAAAAACTACTATAAGCATTGCAAGTCCCAAAAAGGGAAAAGCCCCAGCCCCATGTACCACAATGTAACAACACAGGTGCCTACTACTCTTTTAAAGAAAGTACACAGAAGCTGTATAAATTAACTTTTTTGAATTTTGGTAAAGAACAGATGTCTTACTTCTACAATTCATCACAAACATCTATACTAAATAAGGTAGATAATTTCATCAAAATTTTGTTTCAGACCTAAAATTATTACCTTTTCTTTGTTGTCCAATGAAGAGGAAAGTCTAGGACTTGAAGCAGAACGCATAACACCTGCAGAGTCCTTTTCTTTCTGAGCTTCTTTGGAAGCAGTAATCTCTGCAAGTGCACCATAACTACCAGTTTTTCTAAGACCTAGCCTCCACGAAGCAGGAGATTCATCTTTCCTCTCTTCTTCTTTGGGAGAAACCTTGGTTGTAGATGTTGGAAACTATAAAACACATGTAAATGATTTTATATTATTAATTTTCATTACCTGTGGTAATTTATGCTCCTTGCGGAGATTTGAGAACACAACTCTTTTCAATAATCATAGAAGTGTTGACTTTTTAGGGGAGTTGTAATAAGACATAACCTACACACTCCCCTCTTTAAATTAGTGAATAAGAAATCTAAGACTGGTCAATGTATACTACTCCTCTAAAAGTTAGCTTAGAAAAACCCACACTTTGTAATAACACACCATGATCAGGAGATGCAAACTTAGAAACATGCAAATCCAGTATCAGCATTTTGATTAAATATGTTATTTTGCAACCTGTACACAAACCTGTGCACACCAGAACCTCACCAGAGATTTTTCACCCTTATTGGGCACAAGAACAATGCCAGTTTTGCGCAAGCCCTGCCTCCATGATGCAGGATCTACTGACTCCACGACAGGCATGATAGGAGGAATGAAATCATACTAAAGCCATTTAAGACAAGACAAAGATGAAGATGGAAAGAATGGAAAACAGAAACAAAAGGTTGTTTTAAAACTACATAGTTTCTTCCTATGTTTATGTTATGTTACAACATAAAATACCAAAAAGCAGTAAGACTTAAAACCTTAGTAACAGATTCTTATTAAACACAACACAGCATGTTTAGCTAATTCAGAGACAGAATTACAGTTTGCATAGAAGAGGACAGCAAAGCCTGTTGACCTAACAAGGTTCATGGCCTAAATCCTCGTATGGTTGAGAATACTGGAAGATTCACAATATTATACCTTTTATTTTCTTATCATATTTCATTCATATCCCTTAATCACATCCCATGCTAGCTTAGCTACCAAAACCCATACCTTCACTCCCAAACTCACCGTACTTCAGTATACTTCAGTACCCTCAGTCAGAAAGCAGCATTACTGAATGCCATATAGACTGAAGAAAACCCAGATTCAAGATTAGTACACTGCATCTGCACCACTTGTGAGCAACATAGGGTTTGGCCAGCTGTGGTGTAAAAGCAGAAGAGTAAGTGCAGTAGCACAGATGGTGCAAACATGAAAAGGCAGGTGCAAGAGTATGTACAAGATCTCACATGCACTGCTGTTTTACCTTCAGTAGTAAAACCAGTTCAAAGCCTTTTTGCTCATTGATATGAGCTGCAACTGCTTCTCTAGATCACATGTACTTGCTATGTTACAAGATGATTAGTCTTGATATAAATGTGCATTTATTTTGTATCTACAGAAGACCTCGAACTTTTCACATTCAGTTTTAGAACGGTAACTCATTTACTTTTAGCCTGCACCTTTCACCTTTAAGACCAAAAGATAAGCCATTAATTGCTGCATAATAAAATTAGAACAAACAAAATGCCAATGTATTATTGATTTATAAAAGGTTACTATCCAGCTTAAAATCATACTTATTTCTTCTTAGTATTAAAAAGCTTGTGTTCTACCCCTCCACCCCCCGACCCCCCTCAATACATTGCCATGTACAATACAATCTCATACAAAAAAATTATGTATACTTGATCATTCAACTCTGCAATATCAAGCCACACCCCAGCTAGCAACATTCTGCTAATGTCCTATTGCTGAAGGTCATATAACTTAGAATGTTTTCGCATAATATGAAATAAATAGATTAAGAGGGACAAGCTAGGACACTTCTGACTTCAAGATGAAGTTTAGGCAATTACAAGAAAAATGATGTGTTTGAAGTGTTAGGTAGAATCTCCAGCATTCAAAGATAATTAAGTGCAGTAAAAAAAGTGGGCAGAGAACACATCAGTTAAACTGCCCAACTGCCACAAATGCCTGTGCTACTGAAGTGATTTTGAAAGATAAACTGTACAAAGTAGGCGTATTTCCTTGCAGTAAAATTCACGCTATATATTTGAATTTATTCCAGCAAGGCACAGTTAGCAAACCAGCAAATTACTCATGATGTCTTCCCTCCCTCATCCATTTGCTACAGTTTGTATGGAGAACTTGTACCTCTTGAGTTCTGCACAGCTCCTGAGCAATGCAAACACACTCTCAGGACAGAGAACCGTAATTCCTCACTGAGCCAGCAGGCAATGTTTAGATGAACATCACAAGATCACTCTGGAATCTAGCTGTCTGCCCAGTCACAAAGTTCAGCGAGGGGAAACAGCAGTCATCCCTGCCAGTGAGCCATGCCCACAACTCCCCTTTTGCTCTCGTGGCTTTTTGACATAAATCTTGTGGACATCAGTCACAATGACCTTCGTAAAGCAGCTCTTGGGATCAGGAAGGTTGGCCCAGTTCTGTTGTACAGCATCACATAATATGACACAGTTGGGTAATATATTCCCTGTATCTGTGACATAAAAGTATACTTTGTAAGATGAATCATCGTTAGGTTCTATTATGAATATGAAAGTAAAACTCCAATAAGCTCCCAGGAGCTAAATACAATGCATACTATTCACCCAGCAGTACATCTTCTCTCTCTACTCTCTATACACAGCTACTAGTTCTCCTGAACATGCTTGCAGCACCAGCCGAGGATTACACTTTGGTTGTGATGTGTATAGAAAAGTTGTAACGATTGAGAAATGAAGCCTTACTAACTTAGTACCCAGTTTGCCTTGATATTCTGAAAGTTGGACTTGTATACCACCTTCTGACTGTGCATTTTTATCTACTTTTTTTTTCAAAGCAGATTACGTATCTTTCCTTTTGCAAGCAAAACTAAAAATCAGTCCAATTAACTTTTCACATCAAGGTCTAAAAAGCTTCCTGCACACAATATGCCTTTGTTAGATATGTTTTTGAGCCGTGCATCGAACAAAACGTGTCCCAAACCTCTAGCTCTTCCATGAGGTCCTAACAACACTGAAATCAGAGTTGGGACCTATAGCAGTTTCTACTTATTTCTGCTATCTTTTTCAACTTCTGCACCTAAGTACTAGCTGAACGCTTTTAAGAACTCCTGAAAGCACTTCAGTCATGCCTACCTTCCTAGCCTTAAGTGCATTGCAAATACAGGCACAGACACTAGAACTGCAGTTTCTAAAACTTTTGGAGGAGTCTGGCATAGAAAAGACTCAAAAAATGAAGTTTAGCTTCAAAGCTTCAAAAAAGCAAGAACTCCACTCACTGCGCAACAGATTTTTGCTAAAAAGATGTTCAGCTGTTTCATAGTTCTGTACATTGCACCCCTGTTTAGAATCAAAGCCATTCAAAACTTTAAAAAGTTGAACACAGTTTCTGCAGAAGAAGACAAAATATTTTAGGAATCCATGCATATTTTCATCAATTCACTGTGTAAACCTATCCACTCTTTATACAAGGATCAAAAAATGTCTGCTTGCACAGAACAGCAATCTAAAATCACAAGAAAGGTATTTTGTTTTACCTTCTTAACAGGTGATGTAGGTGCCCCCTGGCCACCAGCTACTGATGGTGCTGTCACAGCTACTGATGCTGATTGTGTACTTGTGGTATTTGCATTATTAGTTACAGCTGCCAAGGTTTTGGTCTTATCTGCAAAATATTTACAAGATTTTAATTTTCATTCACTGTTTCTTCACTTCTACATGACAGAGTCTAATATCTTTTGAACAAATTTGACAGTCAACTTTCCAAACAGCATTTTACTATCTGTTCCTCAGGGTTTTCCCCCTCACTCCCAATCTGTATGTTAGGTCCATCTTTTTTTCCAGAACGGTCATGCACGTAACATTTTTTTGTCATTCAAACTCAGAGATGCAGATGCAGAAGCAAAGAACCATTCACATTGAAAGTGACCTCAGGAGGTAATCTAATTCCACCTCCTGCTCCAAGCACAGTTAATGTTGTGTACGGACCAGGTTGCTTAGGGCTTTCATAAGTCAGGTCCTCAAAACCTCTACAGACAAAGAGTTCACAGCATTCCCAGACCGCCTATACTTTAGTAGATGGCTCACAACCACACAAATTTAGCAGCAGGAGGTATGTTGACATGTAATAGTTAATAAGAACTACAGAAGGTGCTGATTCAAAGTATTTTACAGTAAACTAATACAAAAAAATCAGCTTATGTGTCTAACTGCTCTTAATGGAAAGTTCTTTTTAAACACAAGTGAAAATAAATGGTGGTAAACTTCTAGGTCATGGTGATAAAAATTTCAACAGGGCAATGAGGACTGAGAGTATGATTTGAGATGATGCACAGGCAGATCTGCTGGAAATTTGCAAATGAGTAATTCAGCTTTAAATTATACAGGAAAAGTTATCAGGAGTGGAAGGAGAAAAATGGATGTTTTTTTACAACTGTATTCTGAAATTATTTCTGATAAATTCCGAACAGGACTGCAAGAACATAGTTGTGTACATGACTGAGCTAAAACTGACTTTCAAAAATCCACTAAATTACCTCAAGCAAAGTAAGTTAACAAACTTGAACTGCTGAAATTTGCTTACTGCCTTTAGGAGATGTGAGCTTCATATTCAGATTTCCCTTCTTGGTCTTACAGACAGAAATATATTTATTTTTAAACTGTATTCTCATATAATCAATGAAACAGAATGCATGTTTTAGAAAAATATTTCAAACTTCCCAATAGGTTAGAAATCAGAGATTCCAGTACTGCAGAATATTGAACACTGCTACAACCGGAATGCTCCTTATAATCTTATGATTTTTCACTAGAAAACTGCCTTACGCTGAATAATGGGAAAAAAAGGGAAAGTACAAACTTGGAATTTAGAGATGCAGCTCTACAGGGAAAAGCTTGAAGTCTAGCTTGCCAAATAAAGTATGATAAAGCCTTGTTGATATTAAAAACCCCAAAGTTTACATAAATTAATTCTTGTGTCACAGTCATATTTTCCTGGCACGAACCATCTACTGGTAACGAAGAGAACACAGTTACCAGAATCATAGAGTTCAGACATTACAGTTAGCTCAGTGACCGAGAAATTACTACGTGTTATATTTTACAAGTGTTTTGAGATTATCAAAGCTCGGTCTCTGTAAATAAGGGACACAAGTATACTAAGGTGAAAGACTAATTACAAAGCTTGACAGATGTTTTTTTCCAGCTTAACAATGAAATGCTGGTTTATTTCAAAATACAAAAATAATTAAACCATAACAGAGTTTGGTTTCACAACTTATTTTTATTTCTGCCTACATAAATATTTGTGTTATATTGGTTAGGTCTAAAATCCCTCCTTAGTCTTATCTTTCCAGGTGAAAAAACTAGGAAGAATGTTTAAAAATAAGGACAGATGACTCACCAAAAAGGGTTACTTATTTTAAAAGCGTAAGTATAAAATATAAACAAGGTATTTCTAATGACATCTATGCCTTTGTATTGCATTGCTGCACCGTAATTGTAAAATCCTTTATTAGGTTTGAACATACATCTTGAAACGTTAATCACCTGATAGTTGTTTTCTGAGCTGAAAGAAGATGCTATGCTGTTCTTAAATCACTACTTGAAGACTGACAATTGTTCAAGAAAAAACCCACATAAATTCCATTGAAGACAGAATTACAGAGTATGTGTTTCTTTGCACACAATTCCAAATTTTTCAAAGATAATTTCTCTTGAAATAAAGTATATGAAGTAACTGCTAACACTCAAACAGTACATTCAGAAGTTCACTTCAGTGCACAATGAAAATATATGCACCATTACCTTATGAATACCTGAGCCAAGATTGCCAGATTAATTGGTAATCACTTCAGGAGGCAAGAAAAGATGAGAATGTTTGCACTTCTGCTGTTCCAATCTCTACACCAGTTCCAAAAGCAAACACTGCTATGCAGCCTTCATTTCTGACTTGATCTTCTGATTTCTTTGATGTTCTCTGACATACTACTTATATTATTCCAACTATTTAATTAAAAGTATCAATTGTTAAGTAGCCAATCAAGTAAGTAAGTTAATAACTTTAACCCAAGTAGCCACCAGTAAAAACATCTATACCAACAGACGTCTGTGGGACATCTCTGTTATAACTTGACTTTAGACATAATATAAACTTGCTTTAAAATGATTGGAAGCTTAGAGAAATGCTTAGAAGAATAAGTGAAACTTAAGGTAGTTGACTCTGGCTCACGTGATGTTAAACAAGTAAACTTATAAAGTAAAAACTTAAAGACAGACAATACTCCAAATAAAGTACCTGTCTCTGCTTCAGATTCCGAGTCATCATCCTCTTCCTCTTCACTAGAACAACTGGATTCATCCTTCTTCCCCTCTTCTTCTTCATCTGCTTTTTCTTGCTCCAGAGACTCTATGCTAGATGCATTCTTTTCTTGCTCCATAATCAGTGTCTCTTTACTGAGTTTGAAAAGAAAAATACTTAGTAAGTCCTGAAAATATTACTAAAGCCCATCAAGTAGGATTTTGTGACAGCTTGTAAAGGTATCTTTTTTATTAAGAGATTATATTTTTTCCTAGTTTACTTACTTTTTGAATGTTTTCTGTGTCTGGTTATTATCCATGTTGGCTGTGGATTCAATTAGGGGAGATTTCTTTTCCCGTTTTTCACTATGAAGCTTCAAAACATACAGAATGATACAGTTAAATTGATAGAATGGTATCAGTGTGAGAAAATTACAAAGGGGGGGAAATCTTCTCTAACTGCTACAAACACCAGAATGTGTATAACCTTTCAAAGTATTAACGTTTAAAAATTCTAAAATCTCAGAAACTGCTATTTAAAGTAAATTGCTCAATGGTGATGCTTCAGATCAAAAAATGCGCACTGGACAATGCAAGCAGAAAAGCACCTTCTTGCTTTCAAGGCTTTTTGTTCACCATTATTGACTGAGCAAGGGCATAAAAGAACTTTTGAGGTTACTGTGGCATTACCTGAATTGAAACCCTAATTCAAACCTTTATTTTTAATCTATATGCTGCTGAACTGGATACCACAATTATATGCATAATAAAGTACAACATACATATATATATACGTCTTTATATGCAAAAAGCCTACCAGATTCTGTTTCTTTTGTAATTCTTCTAAATATCCTAGAATATCTTCATCTGCCACATCAAATGCTGTCTGTCCCTGGAGGGGGGGAAGAAGTAAAACACCATCATTGTACAGAAGGATTTAAATGAAATGGATTATGATGCCTTATCACATGATGATGCAGGGATGGAGCACATTCAGAGAAAGAAATTAGAAAGTATAAACCAAGCTCTATCACAAACTGTTAGTCTACCAGTAGTTGAAAACAATTCTGCAATTTTACTTTTTTTGGGTAATTGAAAGAGAAACATCTATACCTGATGAGCAAATATGTTTTTTAAGAGATAAAATCAAGACTTCAATAAAATTTTGCTGTCCTTTGAAAAAAACCCCTCCAAACTATCAAGGAAAAGTAGAATGAAAGAATACAATTCTCACAATACTAGTTCCAAACAACTACTCCAATGGCAGTGGTATGGATCGATCCTGAGCAGTTCATTATCCTGTCCATCATAGACTACCATATACAGCTTGATTTTTTAAAGTTTCAATTATTTAAGCAAGCTACACTTATCTTGAGTAGTCAAGCTTTCACATTTGAACAGTAAAACAGTATTTTACATTTTACATTCAATTTTAGAAAAGATCTGCTACAACCATTTGTTCTCATCCCCCCCTTTAGTCTGACTTCTGTGGAATATATACTTGAATAAACAGATCATCATGTGATTCACTAACACACAATAATGCTGTCAGCTGGAATTTCTACAGCTTGCCATATCTTACATCTATATAGTCCCCGCAATTCTTGACTGGACCAGATACCCACAGGACATGAGATTCTATCTTTAAGGTTTGATAAAGATTGGTAAAGATTTCAAAACTTCCCTTTCTTCTCTACTTGAAGATGAGAAGGGCTGAAGCTCACACAGGTTCACAAAGAAAGCCCAACTTGCTTTGATACTGCAATACAGTGTGTTGTATTTGGACGTTTTCATTCAAATACAAGGTGGCTGGAATCTAGGGAAAGTCCTAGATTCACTGACACGGTATCAATGCAGCTGCATCAACACACTAGGTGGACATTCAGAAATGCTGGGAGGATCAGGACAAAATCAGTCAAGTAAGTACTTCTATACAATACCTAGCAATAAAGACAGAGCTGTCATTTAAAAATGGTCACAGCAGCTTATAACCATAAAGGTGTTTGTATTTGTCTGTGCTTGTTTCAGTTTCTCAAAACGTTAACTAAACACAAACGTATACCTAATTACACTGTGAAGACTATCAAAGAATTAGAAAGGATGGACCTTCAAAACACTAATTTTCACATCCATATAAAACCTCTGACCATACAGCAGAAGCACGTGCACCTTTCAACAAGGATTACCCAAAACAGCTTGAGCTCCTCTGACATGTGAACTATTCCATTTAGTGTAACACAGCACTAACCTGGAAACTAAGCAACAAAATTATGACAAGTTTATATTTGCATTATGACTTTCTAGCTTTAGGTAGCTACTAAGTGAATTTATTTCCAAAATATATGAGCTAGACCTACCTTGACCACAAAAAACCACTTTGCAAAAAACTGCTGTAGTTGGAAGGTTCTATCTAAACCCAATCTGTGAAAGTTAATACCTGAAGTCAAGTGCCTAATCCATAAAGGCTGAGTTCTCTAAGCTGCTAAGCATCTAAAACCAAATCCAGGAGTTTTCAATCTTCCTATCTCCAAAAGCATTTGCTAGCTTACTTAAGAACAACATCAGGCAAAAAGTTCCTAGCTTGCACAGACAAGCCCCTGTACCAAACACTAAAGCTTGTCTCTCTCTGTACCTCCTTTAGTCATATTCTTGCACCAGCTAAGTTGAACATATGTTCAAAAGACTGCTCTCTGGAATACCACCCTCCACATTTTCACAACCCCAGTAAAAAAGTCTACCAGGTAACTTGATAAACTGGCTTCAGTTAATTGCATCAGCTTTTGATTGCCTGATACAAAATACAGTTATACAGCTGATACTTAGAAGTTCTGTGAGTATTGTAGAGAAACAGAGTTGAAGCTATTTGAAATTCAGTTCCAGATTTCATTGTTTTTACTACACGCAACCTCAATTTCTATGGGAGAAAAAGTCAACAAAGACTAACATTTTGCCCTTATATAGAGTGAGTACTTGCTGATTTGTGATCTGTATGTGTGTATTTCCCTAATTTATTTTTAAAAGTTAATGAAAAAATTCAATGAAGAAGCCATCTTAAAAATTGGCCAGGTAATTTACATATGCAGAATTGACAAAAACCAGAAGAAGATCAAAATCTATCTGCAGAACCTACTGCAAAGAGAATGAAGAGAGCTTCAGCATTTACACAGCTGAATGAAAAGGTCTGGATCCTTGTGAGCCTATGTGAATGACGAATATACTTGTATCTGTTGGGAGCAAGATCTTGCAAAGCCAGCAAGCTATGCAGGCCTTTGAGTAAGAGTTGAGGAAATATAGCTTAGGAAGCACTGAAGTTATGTCTAGGGAGTCCAAAGATGCCTGTAAGTTTCTTCCAGTGTACTCAACCCAGCATAAGCGGTTAGCATACAGTTTGCCAACGCAAACTGATTTTAAAGAGTCACTGATTTTGTACCTTTGAAAGGTCAATAAACCCATTTTGCTTTGAATTTCCATGTCAAACATTACACGGATTACTTAATATAGAACTGAGCATAAAGTGGGCCTAGAAATTAATTTAGATGATCAGAGAATTTAGTTTTGAACACAAACATGCTGTTTTGACAAAACATGCATTATAAAAAGCTCCACGTACAGTAAACAGCAGTTTATCATCACTTTTCTTACCCTGGCTTCTAAAGTCACTTTAGAGACCAGAACTTTGTATCTTGACAAGGATTACATAAAAATCCTACCACTTTGTTGACAGCCTCCATATCACAAAGGTTTTCCACTAAAATGCGACATGCTTCTTCTTTACCCCAGTGAGCAGCAGCATGAAGTGGTGTCCAGCCATCATAATCTTTAATATTTACATCGTAGCGAGCCTGTATTAAAAGCCTAAAGAAATTAAAAGAATTAGATCTTGACACTGCTGACAGAGATCAATGAAGTGTCATAAAAGCATAAAGTTATTCTACAATAACATCCTTCTTCTTTTTCATCATACATATTTTAGTTGGGCTATTGACAACTGATTAATTTTATTTCCTTACAGAAACATTTCCGTTTTCATTGTTAAGTAGGTATATGCATTTTTAAGCAAAAAAATCAAGAAAAATAGTCTTTTCCATTTTCCTCTTTATTCACTTCCTCTTCATTAGAAGTCCACTATTTCTACGCAGTCAGCTATTTTTCTCCATGTGCGGTAATAGAGAGAACCCCTTTTAAGGAAAGGAAAGGTGTAAAACGTCAAAAAATGTTGGATACAGTGTTCTTATCTAGGAAATTGTTAAAATCTCCTATTCTAATATTAGTTTCTTGAAACTTGCATCTCCCTCCTGTTAGTAACATGGGATGTAACCACCTAGTGCTTACGTGCTCCAATTGCTCTCTGAGAGGGAGCAGAGCTCCTCAATTAGAGGATCTGCTTTTCAGCCTGCATTTGGCACACTCAAATTCATGATGGTTCAAATGTGAGTGTCCAAGTGACAATGGACACGTAATCTGACAGTTTCGTGTAAAGGGCTGTCAGCTCTCTGAAACACTGACCATAATTACAAAAAATCCCATAACTGTGAAGTATTCTTCTCACAAATTTCACCCCATTTCTCAAGAGCCAATATACTAATAGTAAGATCTTCTAATGAGTCAACTTTCACACATGCTCAGCTGCAAAGTCCTGCATCCTACACAGAGCACACGTTTTTGATAATTTGAACCCATCTTGAAAGTTGCCTGCGCATACATTTTTCACGTCCTAGCAAAAGTACATGGACTGCACTACAAAAAAGACACTGAGACAGCTAAAAAAATAAACCAGTTATAGATACAATTCCCTTACAGACACAAGTTATTCTATACCAAAAAGAATTCTTTTCCAACAGAATAATTTCTTTTCATCATGGTGAAGCATCAGGGTTTTTTGAAGCAGAACTCCCATTCAGTAAATTGTATGTAATGGTTATAATGGTTAAAAGAGCTCTGTCATTCAACTTCTGTGCTGACAAAGCATTACAAGGTTCTGCAGACCTTAAAGGTAGCAATACTTACACAGTCAAGGTGTGTGCTCATTTTCATTCATGTTACAATATATATCTCTTCCTAGGACTGCTAAAGCAGTCAAATACATTTACAATCACAGTAAAGCCATGTATTATTAAATACGTTTTACTGTAGTAAAAGCAGAGCTTTAATGAAAACCCAATTAAACCTCTGTTGCAATATAGCCTGGTACTGTATTAACAAAAAGGTACCTATGAATTAGGGGGACTCCAAAAGCCTGAAGCATTCCAGGAAAGATTTCAAATGTTATGACTTACATAACAGTATCAAAAAAACCCAAAATTAAATTCTCTGTTCTTCAGGTGTAAAAACCTTTAGTCTGGATTACAAATTCTGCTTTATGAATGCAAATAAATACGGTGTTTTGAAAACATGCATCACTCAGCACACTAACCAGCACTATAAAAACGTATTAAGCTTGTTTACACAGTTGGCTTCATAAACAGGGCAATTTTTTTGTCACCTTTCTTCTTTTAAATAAGTATTCAGGCTGAATACATACACTGTGCTTATATTTTGAATGATCTGAGGTAGAAAGCTAACAGCAACATGATTTATGAGTGCTTGAAAACATAAAATCACACTCCGAAGACAGTTCTAGAGATTGCTATTTTCCAACAACTCCTAAAAGTCAGAAGTGTCCAATCCCATCCATTCCAAGCAACATTACATCAACAAGACAATCAAATCTGAAAAATTTCCATTTAAACCACACTTACTTTAAGACTTCTGTATAGCCCTTAGCAGCAGCTACATGAAGTGCTGTACCACCAGATTTTGCATGCCTGACATCACTTATATGGCCACTGTTGAGCCACTGTCTTGCATCTCTTAGCATTATTCGTTCTTCTTCTTTTCGAGCTGCCTCTATATCAACCCCTAATTCAGACAGAGAGGGCGAGAAGAGAGGACACAAAATATTTTAGTTCAAATATTTCAATTCAATTATGAAACAAATCTTGTACCATCTTTATGTGATACAATAAAATAACAGCTGAACAATATGAACAATGTTCACAGTTAGATATTAATATCTTTTGAAGATGAATTCCAAGAGGTTATGAAACATCCATTATTGCATGACACTTCGCATGCATAATGGAGTTTTTCCCAAAAAAGGAGGGGAGAGTGGGGTGGAGAGGTAAGGAGGAGAAGAAAGCCAGCAGAACAGGCTCTTCAGTTTTAAGAATGTTTACCATCACAGTAATAATCACTAAAGTGACCAATTAAAAAAGGAGAAAAAAAATATTTTAACCTTCTAAGCACCAAAACACAAGTCTGGTTTGATGTACCTGCAGAAAGTAGGAAACAGTTACAGTTTTGTATAAGGAGGTACCCATGGGAAGAGGAACAGCCTATATTCTCTTTAATGATGATAAGAATGATGGAGCTGTATTTTTTGTAATTTCTAAAGAATGTCTTGTTTGTCTTCTATTCCTGTGAAACATAAACCTGACACTCAAATAGACAAACCTTTGGAAATCTCCCTTCATACTTCAGGTAAAAAACCCAAACCACCAAAAACTGTTTATAGTACGTCTCATGAAAAATTATCACACACCAATGAAAAGGGAGGAACACAATATAACATTTATAAGTATGCACATCAGGTTAAGCACACTGAAAAAAACCCAGACTCTGAATGGGCAAAGCGAAGTGTGTATGTACGAGCATGTTTTAATTACTACCACATGAAGTAATCTGAAGAACGTAGCAGAAAGGGGTCTTGAAGAGAACTGTGCATGAGCATTGCTCTCCCTGTGCTGACTGAATGGTGACAACTTTGTGAGGAAAAGTGGCTTGGGAATTGTGGCCACCAAGAGCTCAAACTGCACCTGGCTTCACCTCTAACAGAAAATCAGTGTGACACCCTTCAGCAAAATTATTTTACATCTATGATTTGTCTAATCTTAGACCCTGGTATGCAGAGACTTGGGAAAAATATACTGTTCTTCTGTACTCTCAATTTTTAATTTTTCATGGAGCAAAGCATTAACTTGGATGTAATAAAAACAAGTGAAATCTAGAAACAGGTATTGATTTACTAGATAAAACCACAAACCTCAACAGTAGTCCTCATAGCCTCTATTACAAACGATCTTAAAAATACTTAAAGAGATAGACACTCCTTGCCTCAGATCTAATTCTACCTTCTTTCAGTATTTCCT
>NW_009912051.1:39234-71250 GCF_000696875.1 Nestor notabilis
GCTGACCCTTCATCTGTCCCCAAACCCATTGTTCTCCAGGAAACTTGTTTCTATCACATAACTGGTAACTGCCCAACTAATCAAAGCACAACAATCTAAGGCAGACCACAAGCAAGGCTAGAACATCTGTTGCCAAAATTATTCTACATAATTAATTATTTTTAATTAATTTTCAAAGTCTTTATAATGAATGGCAATTTCAGGTTCTAATGTTTTCAAACAAACTGTGAGCTATTAATCCTCCACAGGTTGAATGAATCCCCAGAATATGGAAACCAAATGAAATCAAGTTGCTCATTTAGATGTTCAGCAGAAACTGAGCTAAGGTATGAAGTGGCCTTTATTAAAGAAATTATTAATATCATAAAATGAAAATAGAGATAATACAGAGATGATCATATGTAGTGCAATACATCATTCTACTCTGTAAAATGTGGCAAAAGAAATCATAATAAAACAGATTCTTCAAGCTTTTATCAATCCACCAGCAACTCGAAAGCCAGAGCAATGAAGTGGCCAACTGAAAGCAATTACATTGTCACTGCTGAAATACACTTAAGGCAGTGAACAGCAGACTGATACATCTGTTATGTTAGCATGAACTAGTATTTCACAGATGCTGCAATTCCCCAATTAAAGGGCAAGAAAAACCTTGAAAATTACACACCTGAACCAAAATTTCCTGAAATGCAGGAAGAAGGAATGTAATTATTATATGCTTTTGGAAACATAACATGTAATTTGTTTGGTTTGTGGTAACATACGATAGTGCTACAACACAATTCACTTTATTATACTTCTTCCATCAGTTCACAACATAAAAGGTATTCACTATATACAAATATGTAAAAAAAACCCCAAAACAAACACATAAAAGCAAACAAAGCAAGATCAGTTGGAGAAACAATTCCGTTCACTAAGTAAATCTGGTAAAACTTTATTTTAGTCTTGGTGATTTAATAAAAATTAATAGAATTAACTTTCATCAGAAACGGATGAAAACCCACAATATGCAGGCAAGATGCAAGATATCTTGCAGGAAGATCGAAAAGACTGTTGAAGCCAACATGTACTTGTTTGAAGGAAGCTACGGTAAAAATTGAATACATGGAAGTTTCTAAAATGGTCTCTCTCGAGGCAACCCATGACTGATTTTTACATGTCTAATAATCTTTATAACTCTAACAGATATGAAGAACAGAAATAATGAACTTTAAATTAATAATGTATTGACAATCACATAATCTCATTTCTCTGGAAGGCTCCTATGTATCGATGTGTAAACTACTGCAAGCTGTAACTTCCTTGGGCCGTCTGCATTTCAGAATGACACAGCAGTGCATATCAGCAGACCCTGGGAAAATAATTCTCTAGAGTACAGTCATTTACATGTCACTGCTGCCTGCGAAACATCACCACGCAAATAGTTTTTATATCATCTGCTAGTCATATTTATGTCCATCCCCTTTTTGCAAGCCCAAGGTCTTACTGTGAATCCTTACGAGCATGAGTAACCTTCTCTACCTGAAGAACCCGATGTAAATTCCTATCAGTGTAAAACTTCATGTATATGGCTCATGAAGCACTTTTGTATAAAGGAAGAACAAAGGAAAAGCTCCTTCCAAAGCCTGATCTCGAACTTCTAATGGTTAAAATCTAAGCATGCTTTCCAGGTATGTCTACAGACCCAGAGAATTATGTCAAAATAGCAATGCTTTTGCAGAGAAAGCAACTAATTCTGAGTATAGTCTTCTATCGATATCACAATCGACTGCATTTCTGAGGCCCAAACAAGATGCAATGGCTGCAGAGGACTAATGGCTGCATCAATACATTATTTTACAAGGCAGTAAATTTCTGATCATATTTCAACAGAAGAAAGTACACGAATCTTGCCAATCTAAATAAAACATCCCATGTTAATAACCGGCAGGAAAATGGGAATTAAACTGTGTGTCATAGAAAAAAAGCTGCTCTCTGAGATAAGCTAAATACATTTCCCATTATTAACCACAGAAAACGGAATGTAAACAGCCTTTATTCTACCTTGTACAGCCCTTTCTCCCTGCTTTTGTTTTCCAGACTCTATTAAGGTATCAGGGAAAAAGCAATGTTCGTCATATGTTTCCAACACTTTGTTCATGCGGCCCATAGATGGCAATGCGCTGCCTCCCAGCTCAGCTCCAGCCGGAATATTATTCCCTCACACCACCGGGACGCTTAACCTCTCCGGCACCCCAACAACTTCTTAAATCATTAATAATTTATTGCTAAATGCTCTCATTTTTTCTGATCAACAAGTGTTATTCAACAGTTCCAAACAGGTTTGGAAACAGTTGTGCTGTTCGGTGAGCATTTAACGAAATTCAGCATAAATTTAAATGCTGAATCACTGTTTCAGGACTCCTCAGCCATATAAAGGCATGTTTTATAGATACTGCCTGGAAGTTCAACCCACTTTTTACTTCATGTAGGGAATGTTTATATACAAATGTAATAGTTCACATTTTATCCACATAAACAAAGCTGAATTAAGCAATACATCCGAGAGAGTCTTGCTACACTTACCTATAATTAAGAATGAGGAACATTTGCTTCTCCTTGGAAAAGAAGTGATCTCCCTGATAGTTACTGAATAGCTACCAGGCTGTATCATGAACTCCTGATTCACCTCATGTCACCTCTCCCCACTAACTCACCTCCCGAGAATGTTTCCTATAATTCAAAATAACTGCTTAAGCAGTTAAAAATAATTTTAAGAGGACATCTGATGATAAACAGCTAAAAAATCGCTTCAAACCATTACAGTTAACCCTACTCAAGACCTGAGGAGAGCCAACATTTAAAACTGGCCAGGGCTAGCCAGGACTAAAGCCCCATCTCTCTCAAATCTGCTGATTTTCACCAGTGCAAATGAAAACTTTACACTACTAGCAAAAGACAACTTCCACAACTATGGTATGTTGAAACACTACAGTGTAGAAATAACAGATCATACTGAGAAACTCCAAATAATAATATTTTCAACAAAGATAAACGATTATGTGGATTGCAGTGGCATATATATATACCTGGGATAGGCACATGATAAAGATATCAGCCATATGGAGAAACAACAAAACAAGTCCCAAGAGGAGTTTTTTGGTTAACACACGAAGTAGTTAAAACACATGGTATGCAAAGAGTTGTTCAGCACTGCTTCAGAATAATTTCCATAAACCACCTAGATTTGCTATTTGTGAAGTGTTCGTAACTGTGCCAAAATGCCTTTATACCATATGGAGCATGTATGTAATTTATTTTCTCACAAAGTATAAAATTAAACTAGGTTTTAAGCTTAAAAAACGTAATTAAGCCAATACTTGTCCTTTGAAGATTAGGGTAGAAAAATACTTTTCTTACTATCAGAGCACTATGGCTTCACTTACAGGATACCTAGTCCATTAGTTCAGGATTACTGCACAGTCCACTTTAACAACAGGGTCCTGCAATATGTTCAACAGAACACAGGTGGCCTTATCTGAGGATCTGTGGCCCACACAGGAAGACACATGAAAGATGCCTTAACCAGAGATCACAGTTCGGAAGTGCTGCATATGAAGATGAGAATAACTGAAGAAAGATAGCCATAATAATACTATAAAAGCTCTCTCCTATCATGTCTAACACACCTTACAACAGAACTAGTAAACTAAGAAGATTAACTTGGATCACTGACCACCTCCTCTCTAGACAAGTCACATTTTGGAGTCTGAATGCTAAAATAGGATAAGCAAACACAGCAGATTCTTCTTTTTATTAAGCCCGTAATGCCACATAGATCTGAATCGTACTGTATTCTACAATTTACCTCTGCGAATTTAGTGTTTCCATAGGCTCCCATCTTTTGTCGTGTAGTAAGACATGTACTTAAAATACAATTCAATACCTGTAAAACTTGGGCATAAGTACAAACTGTACTTATGTGCAGAAGGCTGAATAGTTGCACAACTGGAAGGCTCCGCTTGAACTTTCCCTATAAAGACAGAAAGTCTGCAAAAGCAGCAAGAAGGCTGAGCTAACATGGTGATTCTCCTCAGATTTCTATCAAGTGTCATCACTTAAACATACCCGGAATCACAATGAAACTGACTGATCTTTCCAGGCCATCTTTTGCCATCAAATGACTGACTGCTGATGCCAGTACATATGAAGCCATACTCACAGCATTAACCAAGCAACACAAAAATGAAACTATAATGAATGTATGAATAAATACACATGAAAAGGTTGCAAGGCAAGAATATTACAGAAAACGTATGCTTAATTTTCACCCTGCATGTTTTACCTACACAGAGGTAAGATATTTTGGCATCCAGGTTTGTTTATTTTCAAAATCAAGATGCTGATCTTCCACTACTGGTAACACACTGAGGGCTGATCGTTCCACAGACCCCACAGTGAACCTGCATTATCAAAACTGCAGCACTGCTTTATTTTACATGATGACCAATGTTAAAGCTGGAGGGATAACTACACTGAGCCACATGTATAGTCAAAGATGAAACCATCAACATGCATCAGTGTTAATTCCACATTAAGATGAACAATTAAATTCCGATTTTAGAGATATTAACTTCTGTAGCCACAATATACACACTTTCCAAGTGATTGTAATGCCTAGATAATTATTAGGCACTTTCCAAGTGACTGTAATGGCTAGATAATAATTCTGTATATAATATTAAGTTTATATGCAAGTTAAGGATGCCATCAAAAGCACACGATTAAAAACTTATCGCTGAGACAACTGTCTTGTGATTTACTAAGGTATACACTAAAGTTCACATCCACATTTACAGCCTTTCTATTCCATTCTCATCCACAGCCATTAAGCATTTCCTATGATTTCATCCTCTTAGTTCTTACAACTTCAGACACAAATTCTGAAGGATGCTGCATGCCTTCTTCCCTGCTTCTGTGAAACTGAAACTACTAAGTGGTCTAACAGCAAAATGAACTAGGTGGAATACATATGTGTAAATGTACTCATATATGTGTGTGTAAATATATACACATATGTATATAAAAATTAAATTATATACATATATATAACCATAGGCATTAGTGTCCTGTTAAGACCAGGAAGACAGAAATGCTGTCAGGGATGCTCACAGTGGGGTCACACTCAGCAGGACAGCACCCAATTCCTGTTCTGCCCAGAGCAAGTTTTTTCTCACCTGAGATGGTGCCTCATTCAACCAGTATCATTTTTCAAATCATTGGAGAAAGACCAATCTTCTAAAAACCCATTAGCCAGTCAGCAAGCCAACTGGCAGAAAAAATTTAAGAGGAATGCTTGGAAAATAAGTTTTCCATAGCAAGTGAAATCTAGTATTTTAAAACAACCTGAATTATCCCTTTAGAAACTTAACAGCTGCAGTCTGGGAGTATCTACATTCTTCTCAGACTTGTAAAGACTGTACCACGTATAGTTTATTGTAAGCTTTAAATATGCACTACGTAAACCACACCAAAATTTTCAGTGAATTGCAGCATTTAGCCTAGGTTGCCAATGCTAATTTTACAACTGGGCTGTTCAAAACAATTAAAGTTGTAAAAGAGTAAATATTAGCGTGTAATGTTGAATCTGCATTGTAAAAATGTATATAAAACACCCATATAACAATTTTTTTTTAAAACGTATAAATACTAGATTTTGAAAGAGTTCTTTTCCTAAATAATGTCAACTTTACAAAGAACTATTGCAGTCAATTACGACAGCACATCAGTAAAGTCAAACATTTCAAAAACAGCCTTAAAGAATTTAGGCTAAGGCACATTCTAGAAACAACTCTCCAGCAAAGACTGACAGTACTGTCACAAAAGAGAGCAACAACTGTATTCTTTCCAAACTAATGAAAATAGACAAATGGTAGTACAGACAAAAAAATATTCACAACTCCCTAATCTGAAGTTCTTTGTGTGTTAACAATAAGAACTATTAATCAAAATTCCATTAACACTACCAAATAAGTGAATCAAAGCCTTTGTCAAATCTAGACTCCTTTCTATCGTTAGGTATCTTGTATTTCCCTGCATATCGTCATCCATTATCTTGTTACCCTTTGCTTTAGGTATTAAATGGGTTTAATATACAATTGAAATCAGGGCAAAGCCTGAAGCAATTACTAGTTTACCTTTAAATTATGTAAATCTGTCTTGGAGATATAAATGCAATGCTACAAAAAAAAAAAAAAAAAGCTTTTCAAGGAGGAAGAAGGTAGGCAGGGGTCTAGAAGTAATGGAGATGCATTCCCCTAGCACTCCAACTGAAAAGGCTCCACATCTTCCCTCTGATTGTCACTTTCCTTCAATTTACAATGTAACTCAGACCACATCACCCCAGTTCTTGTACTGGGAGTTCTGGAATGACAGTGCATTTCTATTGGACTTAAGATGGTCAGTCAACAACAACTGAATATTCTTCCCTCTGTGGAACGGAAAAAACAGAAACTTTCAAAGACCTCTCACTGGAAAACCCACAAGGATTAGAACATGGAAAACAGCAGCATAAGGAGGGGGGATAAAAGCAGGGAAAAATGAATCAAAGTGTTTTTTCAAAGGCCAGTTTCTCTTGTAAAGACACCTATGCCAGTGCCAGCAAATTTCTAGCAGCAAGGTGCAGAAATTTAGGGTATTCATTTTCAACAATACTGCCAAAACTTGGTATCTATCCATTAACTGTTACATGAATGCTCACCTACATAGTGTTCTCAGAAGAGTACACAAAATCAGGAGGACCTTAAAGATTCATGATACATTCTCAGGCCTAAAAAAAATGCAATCTAAGACTCCTTATCCCAACGAGTAGTTTCAGACATTTGGTATTATGGAAGGGTGTTCAAAAGGTTGGACCTAGACACAAAGGCAGATTTATGCGATGAACTATAGTTGTTTACTCTTGTTTTAGTTATTCTAAGCTTTCTTGTAGTCAATGAAAAAAAACAGTTATCTTATGGCTAGATTCACCTCATCCTGAAACTGACATCTGAGTCATCCTAGAAGTGACTCTCTAAAGGCAGGAATCTCTTTAGATACAGTCTAAATTTGGAATATAGAGTTCTATATCCTAGATGCACTGAATACCGTTCATAGTATCTGAATACCACCTAAATTCTGTTAAGTGAACGCAGGAATCCAATCAACACCTAGGTTCAAAACTTCTGACCTCTTTCTTCAAAAGAGGGTGGGCTGCACAAAAATACCTAGAAAACAGGCTGAGCACCTTACAGCGTATTGACAATTCTCATTAGAAAACAAACTGAGTTACTTTAAAATTTTTAAATTACCATTAAGTTTTCAAAAATACATTTAGCATCAAACACACAAAACTATCCTTTCATCTTCAAAATTACCTTGTCTATTTACTTCATTCTGAAGCAGCTCTTCCATTGCCTCTTCTTCAGCAATATCTAATGGAGTGTCTCCTTCACTATTTACAGCTCCTACATGTGCTCCTTGACTAATTAAATACCTGCCAATAGAAAAAGAAAAACAAACTGTAAGCAATATAGTAAAGCTGATGCAAAAAAAACCCCAAAACCAAAACAAAACAGCAGCTATGGGTATGGGTATATACATGCACAGGTACCATTAATATAAACAACTATATTAGGTTTACATAAAATCATGACTGTCTACAATCCCTGAATATCTGTACGTCTTTTCATCATCATGCCCATTAATACAAAGAGCTCTCTGTTTGCTCTTCAGTTTGCCACAAAGACTCTTGACATATTTAAATAAATAGTTGCAAGAACTGAAAGAAGAAAATGGTCAGATGATGAACAAAAGCAACCACAAGGTGAACAGGGTTTGAATCACCCATTTCCATGAGCTCCTCATATTAAACCACTCTTCCTTGAAATTCCAAATTCAGTGGCACGTTATGTTTCTGTATTTTGCCAGAAGGATAACACTTGGTCTCTGAGGCAGCTTCATAAAGGTTTTTCCAACCTACTTGATTCTATGGCTCTATGAAAAGCAAAATGTCCTCTGCTGCTTAGTATTCATAAGGTCAGCTTCTGGTGGGGAAGAGAGGCAAGAGGGAGCAAGGAAGCAGTATTTTATACTATTCCAACACCTTTGAGTGTTTCCTTACTAGAAGTCCTACTGCCTCAGGAGTCAACAATCCAGACTCAATGGGAATTATTTCTGAATTTCCAAATAAGTCAAATTGATTAATTCCAACAGTAAGTCACAAAAGGATTAAGTTATTTCATTGCATTAAACCATAAGCCTATAAAGTTACTGAGAATCTACACTTAATATATAGTCTGCTTCCAAGTAGACAATGAACAACAATTAAAACACTAATACAGATCAGCCTTGCACCTTCTGACTATAACATTTGTACTTCCCTAACAAATTTAACAGTTTGATCCACAATAGAACTCAACAGAAGCAAAAAATTGCAAACATACGTCCTGCCATGCACAGCTTAATTTACACTTTCCATATATTTGAGGAAAAAACATCAGGAAATACTCAGACCAGAAGAACTAGTTATCCATTTGTTAACAAGTGTACGAAAAAGTGCTTTCTTAAAGTCACTGCTGCAAAATGCCAAATTATGCAGAAGCCAGTCACAAAATTAATCCAGTACTAATACACGTGCTTTAAAGTATTTCTGCTTAGCCACTGCCAATTAACAACAACAGATTCCAGATCTAGGATCATATTTTCCTTCTCTTTCCTCAATAACTCAGCATGAAGTACTCTCAGACATTTCTATTTTTTAATGTATGATGTAAATAGCACTTGTCATTAAACCTCTGTAATAACGTCAAGAAGAGGTAAGAACTGACAGATCACAAAATGGGAATTAATTCCCAGAAGCGTAACTGTATCTCCTGGGATATGCATCATCAGTTGCCACGGCTAACTTTGATGTTGGTATGCGGTGTGGTTTTATACTGTCCCTCTTAACAGTGCTGCTGTGACTCTTATCCCTCTCCAGTTTAAAGATTTAACTTCTGCAGGAATGAAAAATTAATACAAAATAACAGCATTTCTCAACAATACTGGGGGTACTGTTTTAATGGTGACACAGCCTTCCAGGTCACAGATCAGGTAATTGCTATGCAGGGTGTCTGCTAAACAGGCAAAAAGAGCTGTGGGGAAACCAACTTACAAAGTCAAAACGTTGATTCAAAACCAAAGTGAATCATGGACAAAAATATCTTTATAACAGAAAACCCCAAGTAACCACTTTTGTTCTTTCAACCTGTTTTTAATAATGCAGACACGAAAAAAGCGATGTTCAAAAAGAAAAAAGAAAAAGATTTTTACACAATACCTATATGGAAAAATTAAGCTACGTTTGTAAGGAAAATATATATCTCATTGAAGTAGGTGTATTTGGTCAACTGGGTCAATAACTTATAAATGGAGCAGTGCATAAAAAAGCGTAGGGAATGAACAAAAGGCTACAGAAGTATTTCAGAAAGTTTTTAGATATATGAACAACTTTATGATCAAATGATCCTTTAAAGTAGACTCCAAAAATTAAGCTGCTCACAGACCAAAATCAGATCAGCAGAGATTAGTATGGCTCGTGCAGTAGAGCTAGTCAAGTTCCCCTTTGCATGTGCTTACAGGACTTTGGTTTTCCTCTGTCAACAGAACCATGCCCTTTGATACCAAATCCAGAAAAAGGTGCTTTTTGCAAACTTGGATGCAGTTCAAAAGTAAAAACATATAGGACTCCTGATGCCACCTGCTTGCAAAACCTTTTGGTATAGCACTTAAATTTGAGTCTTTTTTAATTCACTTGTGGCAAATAGCCGTGTTCAACAGACAGCTACAGAAGAATAATTCAGACAATCTGACGATAATCTATATAATGTTCTGGTAGGCAGTCATTCATTCAGAATGTAAATAAATGAAAGACATGATCCATAGCAGCTTCATCCATACCATGCTTGGTTCTGGAGCTATAGCTTTCAATTGTTGATACTGAAGCTAAAGGTACTTTTTAGACACTCTTGTGGCCTAAGTACACAGAACTGCAAGTATCCCAGGAATACTAAGACAGACAAGAGCAGGAAAATGAAATCAAATTGTTCCTGATACTTCTGCCTTGATGTTCCCATGACAAGCATTACGCAGTCTGGGTAAGACTGGAAGAACAAGTCTGCTTTGTGATACTGTTGTTTTATGAAGCCAAAATATTTCTGTTTGAAATCTGTCTTTTAAGAATCACTGCTATATATTCCTCCACAGCTATTATAGCTGCAGTTAACAACCTTGGAAAAAAAAACAACAAACCAAACCACATTTATTTTCTATAATTATTACAAAACCCAGATTCTTCCTCATCATTTTATGAAAAATACATTTCAATACCTTTCATAAAGGGTTGGAACCTTAGTATCTCTGAGACAATAAATAATAAGAAATCTCTAAGATTACTGTACAAAAGCCAAACAGTCAACACCAAAACTCAGCTCAGGAACTGGAACTTTAAAATCTGAACTAGCAACTTCGGCCTACACTCTGAATTAAAAAAACCCAAACTCCAAAACAACAAAAACCTCTTACAGCTGAGGTGTGGTGTGTGTAAGTCTATTAATAAAGTGCATACAGAGACACAAAGTAAGCAGAGAAGACACCTCTCTCTGGACTTATATGCAAATTTTAATCTTATTTGTGAATTTAGAACCTAAGAAACTGTCAGACTCTCAAACTTTGGTTTTAATGAAGTCTGCCAGCTGCAGACAACAAGATCTGCTGCAGGTAACATTCTAATATTAGTTTATCTCAGGAACAGGAAGAGGGGCACATTCGAACCTTGCCCCAGTTCCCAATATCTGCAAACAAGTTTGTGAAGTCATTAGGGATATAATTAACTTTAAGTACTCGCTGAACCTGAAGGTCACCAGAACCGTGGCAAGCACAAGGCAAAGGCAGGGCAGAGAAGTGGCCACTGAATTGATTCAGTTCATTAAAGACTCTGTCCTGAGCTCACTGGAGACCCACCAGTGAAAACAAGAGGTCCCTTCAGGTGAGTCAGAAGACTGGTCAGCAGTCTCTTAACTCCCAAAATCTGAGGACAGGGACCCTCCTAAAAAATCCCTTGCTGAATAAAGTTTCAGCGTGTTGTATATACATTTAAAATAAACATGTACAGTGAGGCCTTCTAGGGAAACACGGTTTAATTGCTCGTGGGGGCACCAAGCAGCAGAACAAGCTGTCTCCCAACAGTTTTTAACTAATTGGCAGTTTTAGCTAAACCCAGCTGTTTTTTTTCTTTAAATCCATACATAGTGGAGTTCAAGTTAATTCCATGAGCATTTTAACTGAACGATAACAGGGAGCCAAAGACAGAGAAAGCGTCACTGTGTTCTCACAGCTATGCAAGCTGTCATGTGAAGAAACAAATTATGAAAAGAAATGTGCCCCACAGGATGTAAAACCAAACAAACCATACACACCTCTGGAATACGTATTTTAATGGCCTTCTTTTAAAATGCCATTCAGAATTATTTCATTGATTTGCTTCAAATATAAAGTATCCACGCACTTTTAAAACTACATATTTGCAAATCATATACATTACTAATAAAAAGGCATCCACATTAAATTGGCCAAATAATGAGACCTTCAACAAACATTTAACAAATAAATATGATAAAATTTTAACATTGTTGCTTCCAATTTCATTTTTTCTAAGCTGAAGTACACTAAAACTCTCCCCTTTTCAGACCTATTGGTTTGAGTGGCTGGGAATATTTCTTTAAATATTTTCTCATTGAAGAACAGTTTCATTTCAAATTTAAATTCTTAATGTTGTTGTTATTAACTCAGAGAGAAGCAGAAATGCTACCTCAAGCTCTCCAAAGCTCCCCAGTCCTTCTCAAAAGTGGTTTTGTACTGGGTTTGGTTTCTTTTTTAATTTGCAGCAAAAATAACACTGCAGGCCAGGCAAGCAGAGGTATACCTACCTGCATATACAACATATCAAGAGATAAGACAACAGCTTATATGTCGTTCTTGAATTTTTATGGTGCAGTTCTCAAAATAAAGGCCTAGTCTTTTTCTTTTTTTCTTCCCCCCTCCCCCCCTTGAAATCTTAAATACTACAAACTTCAAGCAATGATACAATAGCATTAGAATAACATTGTGCTAAATTCTGCGTGGTACATAGTACACATATGCCCTGTGTCAGTGGGCAAGTTTCAAGGAAAATGTGTAGCTGGTTAACACAAGTGAACAGCCAGTACCCAGCTGCCCCTCAAATACTCTCACGCACCCTCACACTGTCATGCTCGCTTTTAAACACATTATTCAAACCCCATGTAAATGTAATGATAAAAGTCACAATTTCCCTGGTTTTGAAATTATATATTGTAACCATTATAAGGATTTAGCAGACAGTGTTAAAACGTGCACCACAGAGCAGGTGCCAGACAGGTCTGCAAGGCATGGCAGAGCCCTCCTGCCTGGGCAAGGGGCACGCTGCACAGCACCCTGCTCTGCACAACTGGGGATCTCCTCACCCTCTTTAGTGACAACCTACCATAGAATAAATCTAATTACTTGAAAAACAATTAAATTAATCTCACAGAATGGTTAGAGTTGGCAAGGACCTTAAAGCTCGTCTAGTTTCAACCCACGGGCCTGGACTCCTCCCACTAGACCAGGTTGCTCCAAGCCCCGTCCAACCCAGCCTTGAACACTGCCAGGGATGGGGCAGTCACGACCTCTCTGGGCAACCTGTGCCAGGGCCTCAGCACCCTCACAGGGAAGAACTCCTTCCTAATGTCTAATCTAAATCTGCCCTCTTTCAGTTTAAAGCCATTCCCCTTGTCCTGTCACTACATGTCTTTGTAAATAGTCCCACTCCAGGGGACTCCCTCTCTTGTAGGTCCCCTTTAGGCACTGGAAGCTGCTCTAAGGTCTCCCTGGAGCCTTCTCTTCTCCAGGCTGAACAAGCCCAGCTCTCTCAGCCGGTCTTATCCAGGCACTCAGTTAAACTGTCTTATTCAGGCATTCTGCAAAATGCCATCCCACGCTCTCAGTTGCTACTGTGCCTCAACCTTCTGCCTCTAAACATTTAGAACTGATTAGAAACTGACATAGGAAGACAGGCTTCCGTGATGACATTTAAATTAGAATCAAATCATGATTAAAACTTGGGCATTTTTAAGGTTATGTTTCCTTACAAATTCCAGAAGATTCTCACTCACGTCTTTCTCTCTTAGACACTGCAACACTTTCTACATAGGAACATTCCCCTTATGAGCAGTATGATCAGACAGCAGCTACACGAATCAGACCAATTAGGATTATTTAGCAAAACTAGATTTTTTCCTCCTGAAATACATGAGTGATGATTTTATGACAGCTGATACCAAGAAGAGATCTGAGGTGAATGCATGATTTCCTCTTGCAAAACACAAGAGCTGAGAATTTTGGACAACTTGAGATGCTTAAAAAAATGAATAATAATTTAAAAAAAGGTGAGAAACAAGTGGGAGGTTTTAAGCAAACGGGAAGGGACATTTCTTTTCAATTTTCACCAGTCTAATCCAGATTTCAGTATACATGCTTTTTCTAAATTATGGACCAGTTTAAAAAGACTATTTTGTATCTTTCAATATGCAAAAGCTCCTCCAGATAGCAGCAAATCCACCTTCTGATTCTCCCTGGTGAAGCTGTTACGAAAGACATCTTGGACAGACACACATCTTTGCCTCAAAACTGTCTAATGCTCCCAAAGCTGTCCAAATAGTATGCTGCAGAGATGAGGAAAAAAAATAAATATCCCCCTGTACAAACAGCACTTTCAATCAATGCTAAATACTGTACCTATATGAAAAACATATTTATGTTTATGAAGCCGAGACTCTGCGACACACCAACACAGCACTGAGCTCTGCACACAGCTCTGCCCCTAGCCTCTACTGCAAGTTGCACACCCAAGGAAGCGCAGGAACTAGAATCACATCTGTTTTCCTTCTTGGTATGCAGGAGCATAGAAGAAACAGAGTAGATAACAGTATCTGGTTAGTTTTAGTCCTCCTGTGTTCCAAGAAACCTCTGAAAAAAGCCAGCAATAAACTCTAGAAATATTTGTACGTAGGTGGCCACCTAAACACTAACAGTACAAAGATGGAACAGAAAACATTCCTCTTGCAGCATATGAAGACCAACTAAGCCTTCATATTTTACCGTATCTATAGAGAGGAAAGACCCGTGAGAGCTGGCAGAACAATGTTTAGGTGAAAGTAAACAGTGAGTGAGAAAAGGAAAGTACCAAACATGAAGAAAGCTATATAGGGAAACATACCAGAACCTATTTACAAAAAAGTAAAAATGCCGGAGCCTGGCAATGCTAGAATGGACACAAGGCAAAAACTTCAGCTGGAAAGAAAACTAAACAAGAAGTGTTTTAACAGTATGTATCAAATGGTAACTTCACTATGGACCTTTGTGAACAAGTGTTTCTGTCCTTTACTTGGAAGTCTGCACCTCATAGTGCAAAAATGAAGGTTCCGTTTGGAAAACATCTTGTTGCAGCTGCAGAAGAGTACATGCCGCACATACAGTGACTAGCTCACCACGCTGTGCTCAGGATGCTTCCCTGCAGCAAGTCCGCAAGCATTTGTGGCAATTTACCTAAGCGCCATTAAGGTGAATACTTGGAGTTTGGTCACACTGGTTGAAAAGGTGAGGTAACAACAACATGGAGGCAAAAAGGAGGAATAAGGAAAACCATGCTGCTGCCCACCATCCTGAGCTAATTCCTCACCAGCAAGAAGAGATCACACCACTAGCTCACCGCCCCTCATGCCTTGTGCCAAGATTAGCATTGCTGTATTTGGCTGTAGTAGCACCCCAAATTCTGATATTTCACTGCTGTTTTCTATTTCAGAGGAAGTTATGAGTATGGGCTAAACTTAACAAGCTTATTTTCCTCCAACAGCCATGTGTTGGCATTTTTATCAGGAAAATTAAAAGCAAGGTCAATTATTTTACTGTGCTTAAACAGATATTAGCACAGATATAATCACTACGTCACAGAATTTACGTAATTATATTTTGCAATATATAGTGACCAAATGCATCTGTAATCAAGGTTTCAAATATTTCATATTTTTTTCATGACATACTTGCTGTTTATAAAAAAAAACCCTACATTTTTGTGTCTTAGTATCTGAATTGTATCCAAATAACTCACTCTCATCAATGCACAGCAGCCTTCTGTCTCTAGAGATGTCACACTGTATTTACGGATTTCAGAAGAATTCAAGCAGCTTTATCCTGCCTCAGTCAGGGATAAGACTAGAAAAATACACACCGATTAGGATCATTTGCACTGAAATGACATAGTTTAGAATATGCAACAAAAACCACACCTGTAAGAAAGGATAAGTAGGTCATAAATTGCTCTAGTGTCATTGGAAAGTCTGCTGTACATGGCAGATTAGATTCAAGCTCACAACAGGGAAAAATGCTCCAGTAAAAGCTGAAAGAAATAAAAGACGAGATGTACAAAAGTGACAATCTACACCACACCCATGTTTTCTCCTAGAAAACAATACTCAAAACCAACTTTACTCTGAACTACATTATTTTGCTACCGTGTAACTGGATAAATACCGAGAAAATAGGAGTTTATTAGTGGCAACGGGCAGGTACAAGCCAGCATCCAGGGAGGACCTGATGTGTTACGTTTCTCAGGAGTCTACCTGAGCTTCCAGGCTTTCGTATGAATCGCCCTTCCATATGTATCACATTCAACTTAAGAATTCATAGGTAAGACACCTACTCCAAATTGTTCTCAGAATAAAATAAAATCAATGCTCTGTGACAAAAAAGTAAGATCTATGCACTTCACTTCTCAAAGCACACTAGTTCTTTTAGACATGAGCTGCACTTTTTTTTTCAGCCAAAAATTAAGAGTGCTCTGAGCTTTACACTGGGCATCAGTCCCTTGACTTTTCATTAGATCCAATGCTAAAGCATATTAAAAGAAAAAAGATACTTTCCACTAAATCATATGTCCCTTAAGAAGGTATTTCTGAACTTAAAGTTCTAGTAGATTTACCTTTAGTACAGAAATGCAATATAGTTACTGATAGATACCTAGGGTCACAAGTAGAGATGATCACAGCAATCCAATCTGAAGAAGACATCTACAAAGCACACACTGTCTTTGTGCATCCTAGAGTGACCAGCTCTCCTAGACTCCTTCAGTTGAACAAACAGGTACCAGATCAATTAGGTCCTCTAATTTCCTCTAACCCATCAACCATATCTTACTATGTATTTCTGCCAGCTGTTTTTTATCCAAACATCCGATCACAGCTACAAGGTAGAAAAGATTAAACACTACCACATAATGACATGATTTTATAAAGGGAATTTCACCATCAACCTGATCAACTTCATCAGTGTTTAATTATACATACATTCAGCAAAAACATACTGAAAACTGCCACAGTACATCTTCAGAAAAGAAAATGCCAACTAATGCTAGCTCACCAATCTCCAGCTTTCTCATTTATTTTCTCTAATGGAATTTAGGTTTATCCTTGCAGATATTTATACAAGTTTGGAGGAGGAGGAACTTTTATGTTGCTGATAAAAAACAAGCAGCACACTTTGATTGGGAGGAGAGGGGGATGGGACACGACTACCATACTAGCATATTTTCTCTCTCATTAACTCTTTTTTTCCCCGATCTGCTCTTCCAGAAAGAAACGAGGCAGCGAGTAAAAATGAATTAACTGAAACAATCTTCCAAGGCCTGCAGTGACCTTTTCACAGTTCTCAAAACAAACACTGCATCTTTACCAGTGTCAAATCGTAAGAAGTCAGTCATTCTTCTAGAAGAGCTGTTCTTTGGCTGGGAATAAATCTTTCCCTGCTTTTATTTTATCCTGTGGCTTGTTTTCTAATATATTCTTCTGAAGTCCTCTTCCAATTTTCTGAGTGCATTGTATCAAGTTTCATCTTTGGACCTTTTTCCTTTGAATTCTACCCTTACAGTTAACATTGCCTCATGTCATTTAAAGTAACATCTTGAACCCTGACAAAAACATTCATTCACCTTGTAGAATCTCTATCAGACCAAACCCCTTACCACTTCGCATCATCAGTTTGTATGTAGTTTACATCAGATCACCAATTTCACCATGTTATTCACAAATCAGAACTTCCGATTACCCTCCAAAGTTCCATTTATGCACGTATCACTAATAACATCACTTCATACTCAGTTAGTTAAAATCATAACTGGGAACAAAGCTAAAGGAGATAGGAGCCATCCTCGACATTTTTATCAGTCTGCTTTGCCTAAAAAATGTCTCGTTCTTCTAGGATTATAACGGGTTATGGCAAAAGAGCTTAGATTAAAAACACTTCAGAAAGTAATAGCTCCAGATGATCAAGTTATTAAAACTTAAGAGAGAAAAGGATTAGAAGCAACTGCTTTGAAACCTATTTTGTGGTAGCACCATCCTTGGATATTGTGGAAGAACATTCACCAGTGCTACCCAGTTCAGCCTCATGAGCTGGGAGAGAACTCTACCTCAGCACAGGCAGCTCTCCACAGCCAGGCTTCAGAGGTAGGAGCTGTATCTGAAAAGCAGCCCAGACTTCTTTTTTATACCTGCATTATCTATGCCAACTGCTGCTGGCAAGGCAGATCAGCTCACTGATCCAAGAGAATAAACCCTCCAAATCCCCTTAAGGTAGTCTTACGCTGAGAATTCCCACATTGTTGAGTGATCATCAGATACTGCAAGAGAGGGGGCAAGCGCATGTGGAGGAGGGAAAACCAAGGGAGAAGGGAATGACTATTTTATTTCTTCAGTTGTCTCAAGTTAGATAACATTAAGCATATTGTGAAACTGCAACGAATTCCCTCAGTTGCTCCCTGTTGCCAGATGAGCACTGATCCCATCCTTGTACAACATACCACAGCCAGGAATCACCATCACCCAGCACCACAGCAGACCCACAAGGCAATCAGAACTGTATGTAAGTCACCTATCACTGAACAACTATATATTCAACTACAGGTTTGCAGCACTGTTTCTCACTCCTCCATATACCAGATGACGATCACTCATTTACTCTTAATGGACTGTTACTAAAAAAGAGAGATCCTGGGACAATGGTTTGCTGAGGCTTCAGCAAACTTGTTTGGCTGGGTTCACTTTCAGGTGTCTGAAGTCTGGTAAAACAGATGGGCGTCAGCAGCAAGGCAGTGGTTACACACAAGCCTTTCAAAGTCTGCTTTAAATATCAGGGGAAGGAGGGGACACGACACAGGAAACTGGGCAGGAAGGAAAGCGGGTGAGCTGCGTTTTAGAGCAGCAGAGTTGGTCAAGCTGAACTTCTCCTTCTAAATGAACTGAGTGAGGAGGTTCTGAATTTAAGAAGGGATTCTAACTTTAATCATATACTTCAGCCTTTAAAATCTGTAAAATAAAGAAGTTGTATTTTGCTAAGTCTCAGGGTCTGTACACATAACTACATGCCTCCCAAACATAAAAGCAACCATACTGAGTTAGACCAAGCATCCACTTAACATCTAGCCTGTCTCCAAAAGTAAGCACATTTCCAAGGAGAATAAAAATGAGGCAAGTACATGCTACTTTTCCTGTATTACCTTTCCAGTCTCCAGCTACTCTAATGGATTTTCTGAACCAGATCCTGTTTGCACGTATGCATTCTGCGTTTGTATTTGTTTAGGTATCCACCCTCAGCGGACTTCTCATCCCTTGAACCCATGAGCAATTTTCCTAACAGTAACATACATCTGGCAAACTGTTACTGCGATGTAGTGCCCATTGCATGAAGGGATAAAACCCCTACTCTTCCCTTGGGAGACATCTTCTCCCCCCTTGTTTGTTTGGGTTTCTTTTTTGAGCAAAAATGTAACTACAACTGGACTCTACGTTATTTTTGAAAAATGCTTTTCTTATACTTGCTGGGAGATGCACCTTCTTTCATTCTGGGCAAAATAAAAAAGCATTTGTATTTAACTAGTAAAAGTTTACTTCAGCCTCTAAATACTTGCAAACAAACTTCAAAATAGATCAGCTATGTACTCACCACTAGGCATGGTTCAAAACCCGCAAGAATATACATTTTTAACACAAATTTCTACCATTTCAGATTTACTTTACATAACCAGAATAATCTAGTACAACACAAAGCAGAGAGAAATAAAAAAGGATTTTAAAATTCTGTTTCTTAAATGCTAATTTGCATTATTTCTCCTCTACCGCATTTTTTTGCGTTTTAAAAAAGAATTTGTTTATTCCCTAATACTGAAATAATCCACCAGATTTTAGACCGTAGATGAGATCTAGCAGGTATAAAAATTCGTTATATACACCAAATAGTTTTACAAGAGTTTCACAGGGGTAAACTTAATGGTCCTACCTATTAAATACCATATGAAAGCATGCACACAAAATTTCCGTTGAAGTCCTCCTGCATTAAAGTTTGTTTTCACACAACTGTAACTTGTCAGAGCATTTGATGCTGACTCTTTAATTCATACTAACACATTGGAGAAGAAGAGGCTCCTTTGCATAAAGTTTTCTGTACATGAAAAAAAAAAGCAGGACAGAGAAAGACAGAACAAAATCCACCTGTTTTGGCAATTCTGAAAAATTTTATTTAAAACACGTTCATTACCATTACCTTTAAGCTAATTCACGTGATCATAAACTAGCTTAACACTAACTTAAGTAGGCAATTCTAAAATTAAACTATTCAAAGAATTTCCAGTAAGCTGAAGCAGTTCCAGCATTCAGAGATCTCAGAAACAACAACGGAAACAAGGAGCAGCTGCCCTCCATGCCAGTTTTTTCGTTTACAGCACAACTCTGCATCTGCAACCAGCTGAGCCTTTATTTCACATTATACTATGTTCTTTCACTGTATTTCACCTGAAGCGGGCTTCTGTAATGTTTCTTAAACTGGAAGATGCATTTTTTTAGCGACAATAAGAGGCATATTCAAGAGAAGGTGGCTGTTCCAAAGAGGCAGAAAACTGAAATGGGATAGGAGATGCTGCCAGGAGACGATGCCACAGGACTGCTAAATACAGGGGAGGATGACAGGGACACGGAAAATACCTGCAGTGAACAGCCCATTTACCAGACAGCACAGTTAGCAAAAGCAAAATAAAAACCTCAGTGAGTGGGGACTGTGCCACAAATTCACTCAGCCCATTAGCAATTAGCATGGAAGCAGCACCTAAAGACGGCTGAAGTGGAGGCTCCCTGAGATACCTAGACTTTTTTTGGAGAAGCTCCCTACCACCTACATATCTCCCCCAGATCTCCAGCACATGGGTGCACGCACTCAGGAACATCTGAGGAGCAGCAAGTGCTACTTAAGAAGAATGTGCACATTACAGAGTGAGAGGAGAGCAAGAGAGAGAAAATCAGGTGTTCAGTGAAAACACACTGAGATGGGAAGGTTCCTGCACTGATCAAACAGGCAGGCGCCATTCTGTACTAACCTGGCGTGACTCCCTGTCATTCCCATTTACTGTACATAATAGGAAATGGATGGAACACATAGAAGGAACAGCTGAACTCTGAGATTGTGTTCTGATTCCATTATAAAATCAGTCTGAACAGAAACATTTCTCACTCCATAAGAAAGTACATTAACCACTCCAAATAGAATCCCATGGAAGTCAAATTAGCATCAGAAGGAAAACTATAACAAAGCTTGTGCTACAAAGGTCAGTAATGATTAAACTTTGGCTTTTTTTCTTTCCATTTTCAAAGTAGAATCACGGTTTCACATCCTATTAACAGATCTGCAAACTCCAACACACCCCATCTTGGCTGTATTTCATAGACTCTAATCCTAGTGATGAATCATGCAAAAGTTATCATGCAATGTTAACAGACCTTCTGCTTTCCTTCCCCTCCTCTTAAGCCCAGAAAGTGATGTACACACATACATGAAGAACATTAAGGCTGAAAGGTGAATGCAGTCAACATACAGAGGGCATCCTTAGGGCTAGAAATTCCCTAAATTACATTCTAAGCATAGAAATGCATTTCATAACAGAAAATACCTCCATCTCCTAGCTCTGCTGCTTTCTTAAGACATAAATTCAGATTTTGAGACATGAAAACCTGAAATAGTAAGTTTGCTTTCATGCCATGTTTTTCTTATGAATTGTAAAAATATGAGAATCAATAAATCAAACAAAATCAATAAATTAACTGAATTTGCATTTTTGGAGGATTTTACAGATTGTGCTATTTCAAGAGAAATAAATTCCAGCTATCTACATCTGAAGGAAACCCTAAGAAGACTTAAGATGGCAGCAGAGGAAACAGAAATAGATTTCTAAGTCTCCAATTTGAGAAATTCTATGAAGCTGTGCAACAGGCAGTTCATGGCGGAGGAGAAAGGGTCAGACTCTCCCCAGCCCTTCATTAACTAAGAACCCATTCTCTGACTCTCTTCTCTCTTGCACCTTGCAAGAAAACAGGAAATGAACAGATGTTCTGTGCAAAAATGCTAATCCATTATAGGACAGAAAGATGACAAGTTATTAAGCACAATCTTTTCAGAACTATATATATACAAACTCCGTAATTTATCCAAATTCAAAGCTCCCTTCCATGAACCACGAAATTTAGTGCAAAAAATGAAACCTCAAATTCAGCCACAGATGCATAAATACCCACATCCTCATGCTTCCCAACAAATACACATCCACACTAAAGCAGCTTCTAGACCCAGCATGTACTATGGGCAAAACGAACAACAAATTTCTAACTTCTGGTAATTTACTGTATCATCCTTTCGACTTCCCTCAGTTTTGTTTCAGCTGCAAAGTCTGCTGTCAGTTTTATAAATTATTTGAAGCTGAGATCCTGGAAAAGCAGCCTGAAGAAAATCTAAACTCTGTGAGCCTCAGCAGATAAAATATTGTCCCATTCAGGTCAGGTTACCCTTCTCAGCTGTATGCTCTTCCAATATCTTATATGTCCCCCATCCCATGGGATTATACTTGAATAATCTCATTTCTTTAAAAGGTATCTATTGAAAATAGGCAGACAGGTGCTGGTTCAGAGCAACATGATAAAACTGATGATGTCCCTGCTCATTGCAGGGGTGAGGGTTGGACAAGATGACCTTTGAAGGTACCTTCCAACCCAAACCATTCTATGATTCTGTCTGCCTGAGAGAATAAAAACCAAGAGTCTTCAGTGACATCACAGATTTCAGATATTCAAGTCAACAGAGGAAACCTATCTTGTGGACAAGGGACATGGCTCTTTCTTCCCTGAACATCTGCCTACCTCAGGCTGCAACAGCAAACCAAGAACATTTATTCAACTCTTCCCTATTTTGGAAAGAAGGCAGGTGTTTTACCTCCACTAAACTGAAGAAAGGCTTTTATTATCTCAGTTTATAAGGAAATTCTTGTCATAGTATAGCCAACAAGTAAACATTTCCAACGTGCATGCAAGGGAGATTACAGCATCAAACATCTGCATAGTGTAGAAAGGCAGACTGCTGCAGTCACACAGTGTCCCAGTTATATAAAGGACATACAAAGCACTTCACCCTAGGAACACCCAAAAAAAAACCCTTTCTCAGTAAAAACAATACACAAGAGTCTCCAGAATTTTTTCTTTCCCTTAAGATTCAAGCAATCAAACCTCCCAAACTCACAGAACAGAACATCAATAAATGATCCTTAAAATTTCCATTGTTCACCACTGTAATTAATACAGTAATGCGATTACGTGATAAAATACTACTTCATATTTTATCGAACTCTCAGACTGGATCAGCCATCACACCGAGTTTAGCAGAATTAATGAAGCTTGTGTTTACCCAAACGGTCTTTAGAAAGACACTGTTACTGTCCTTACTGCAAGAACAGCATGCTGAACAAGATATGCCACGTATTTTCTCGAATCAATCATTACTTCAGGTTAAAAAAGACAACCTCTGGAAAAATCTGATTTCAGCATATCTTCAGTGGCCCTCAACAGGCTTCAAGAATATCAACAAAACCACTCCTGGAATTTACTACTGAGTAAGCTTTAACTAGTATCGTAACAGGCATCTAATTTCAACTATAAGATTTTGCTCCACAGCAAGTCACCATTTCATATCACACCTGAAAAACAAAGGTTTTAAGACTGCAAATACAATTAATCTCCTACATCTAGACTTACCCTGGAATAATGTTTCAGACTACTAATAAAATGTTAACCGAACTTTCTCTGCCCCAAAATGTTTCTATAGAAGAAAATGATTAAAAAAAAAACCAACCACTTGACAGTCAAGAAGTCTTAAATGTTTACATCTTATAGCTACCTAAGAAAACTAGAAAGAGAAAATGCAATGCACAAATAATCATGCACACAGCACACTTCACAGTCAACATACAATATAAAAGCATTCTCTCACTACACATCCCAGAGACAACTAAAAAGACAACTTATGAATGCCATCTGCTTCTAGTGCCCCTATAACAATGAACAAAATGCATGTATTTCAAAAATAGAGCAAAAAGTCTTACTCTGCTATATCAAGATATCCACAGGAAGCAGCTGCATGTAGAGGTATCCAGCCTTCATTATCTGGTTGATTAATATTTGCTCCATTTTCCACCAGAAATTTCACCATATCTACGTTATCATCTATACAAGCCTATAAAGAAAGAAAGATTTAAGAGGTAAGTTCAGATTAAAGCTGTTCGGCAATACTGTGCATCTCTAAGCAACATTTTCAGGAAAAAGGTAAGTATTTTCAGGTCTGATGAGGGATTAAGGTTTATTTGTTGAGGTTTGACAGGAAGAATTTGAGAGAAAAGCAGCAGGTATTACAGATTCGTAAAAAAATCCTTAAATAAATTAATTCAAACAGAGTTTAACAAAATCAGCAAATATGGTTTCCTCGGATACATTTGTTCTGGTTTTCTGAGAAGCCACTTACAATCCCCACTGCAACCTTGTTCTCCAATACAAAGTGGTTCCCTTTATAAAGCCCCCAGGCCCTCGCTCCATCCCAGGCCCAGCTCAGTCACTTGAGTGGGTATTACAATTGATTGAATCAACAGCTACACCATGAATTTGCGACCAAGAGATGGGGAGCAGTTTGGAAAACAATACCACAATGTGGTTTTAATTATAAAGCAGTTGAAACCAAGGAGTATGGAAGAAGATACTATGTTGCATTCAACACCCCCCTGCTGTGTTCTACTGCAGCACATTCTATACCACCATACATCTCTTAACAGTCTATTAATCACTGCTGTTCATAAACTTGAGCATCAATTTGGCACACTGCAAAAAATATGATCATGTGTTCACATCTCTTAATTACCAAGCAAACAGTGTTGCCCAGATGCAAGAACCACTGCCGTTCTCCAGATCGCCATCCTGACTGGCTCCTATTTTTCCTTTCTTCTCTGCGTTTGAGTATTTTTCTCACAGGGTGCTCAGTTAGTTCTCTTGCCAACTTCCATACTGCTGCCCTTAAAAGGGCAGAGCAACAGAAAGAAAAGTGCTTCTGCATTTCAGGACAGCAAGGACTCAAAACAGCCAGACCCCACAAGACTGGTATTCATTTTTTAGCTTAATAAATCAACAATACTGCATAACCAGAAGGCTGAAATGAGAACTTTTACTGCTGGGCTCCTAAATCCTTCTAGAGAATTATGCCTCTAATTAAATGCAATTAAGGTATAAACTTTACTTTTCAGAATACTTCTACAGCAATAAAAACTGAAAATCAGATGCTGCTTTATTATGACAAAACCCCTCAGATTTCCTTACTTAAGTAACTGTGACTTCCAAGATGAATCCCAGAGCTTTCTTCTATTCTGTAGTGCAGAGGCAACAAATACAATGTAAGGACGATGTGTTGCTGCCCCATTTAACCAGCCAAACAAAACCAGCACCAGATTACCCCTCTGACTCATTTGACTCATCAGCTTTAATTAGGTATGAACTTAAGACTTTGTTTAGAATGCAACACAGAACTTTTTAAACACCAAGTCCCATCTCTACTTGTTCATCTGTAAACTTGCAGCTAGACTGCAACTAGACTGCAGTACACTGCTTGCATTATTTTTCAATTACAAGGAAAAACACATTCTTGAGTGAAAACACTCATAACCCTTACTACCTTTTCAGGTATTCTTGAAAACTTCCTTCTTAAAGGATCTTTTGAATTATCTTTTTAGTCATATGCATCCCTAAAATCAGCAATTCCTTCAATAAAATTATTTACTAACATACTCCAGCAATAAAGACTAGAAATTCCTCAAGCATACTGTCTCCGATTTCTTCCAGTGATCATCAGTGTACAATGCTTATATGCTCTGAACAAGCCTGGAAAGAAAAGAATTGCCTCTCTTTGCAAGACATTTTGTTACTTAAATGAAAAAGAACTAAATGCAAGACATCATAACTCGGTTCAGGAGGAAAACAAATTCAAGAAACACAGCTGTTTACACTTAAAAGAATCATTAACCTAGCCATATTTCACACATGTCATATTTCCAGTTTTTTGGATATCCAATTTGCCTAACCATTGATATTCTATGTGTATCTTAATATCCACTAGCTTATAATAAGAAAATACATTGGAAAGCTTTGAAATTGCCTGAGCATTCAAAAATTTAGATTAATACTACATTTCAACATGCTACATACTTGTAAAATAATTTAAAACTTATAATCTGTGAAAAAAGGGTATCTTAGAATTGATTAGCACTATTAAAAACAACAACAAAAAAAAGCCGAACGATCTGGTTGTGACACAGCCCAACACAGAACAAACCTTATCCATTTTTCAAGTATACATAAGAAAAGCTAGCAAAACATACTCATAAAAATACAGTTGCTAAGTGAATCAAAGGCTTACATATGCAGCTCATTAAAAGACATATGACTAAGTGGCTAAAAATATTTGTCCAAATTTGGGCAGTTTATTGTGCCATACATGGCAAGGATCAGGAGAGCTCAAATGCACTTCGCATGCATTATCAGAGATTGCACATTCATGACAAGCAAAGATAAACAATGTGAGATTATATATATTTGGATGACAGAAGAGTAACTATTAAGATAATAAAAGAATCTACTTGCTTATGCAAATGGGAGAGTACTGGCATCACTTGTGATCACACTTGTGAGGTTTAGATGATGTTCCTCATAAGTGATTACGCAATCTGAATAACTGTTTTAACAATTTTACTATGGAACAACAGAAGCTGAAGCTGATGACCTGGAAGACAGTGGCCTAATCTAAAAAATATGACTTTTGAGCCTCCTTAAACACAGTTTGCTCATAAATGAGCCTTGTACCCAAAATATTTAATAGAAAACCTACTGTAGCCTCCAAGAAGGTTATTACCCATGTTAAGGTGAAGAAAAGCAAATGCAGTTAATCCTACTGCTTAAGAACACGTATATAATACATCTATTTCTCCTTGTGTCCTTCTTCCCCTTAACAGCACAAAATGCAGGTGTCTAATGGACCCTATCACTCTCCTCTGAGTGACACCTCTGACTGAGACTCTAAGAAAGACACCTCTGACTATCAGCAGGTACCTTAAGTCAGAAAGCCAAGAAACAAATGTTACAGAAGAAATTTTATCTTCATGTTTTTACATTTCTGCTCTGCTTGTCATTGCACTATCTTCGTAGTCACTTCTAAAAGCAATATTTATCAAGTGCCAGAAGTGCCTCTGTTGTTAAAAGACTGGCATCTTGGCCCCAAAAGGCCTGTCAGAACAGCACGATAAACTTAAAGCAACAGCCTCCAAAAAGTCTGCCCTTGTAGACCTCAGTGTGAAAGTTACTACACAGGAAAAATCAACATACACACAAGATGTAAATAACAAAAGAGTTCCACTGATGTTAAGTAGCTTAAGAAGATAAATTCCTATGATGACTTCTACTTCTGCCCTACTTTCTGCACAAAGGACAGCCAGCTACAGGCCTTCCTCTATCATGTTTGCTACAATCATTCAAGGATTAATCTTGTTTTTTTGGGTTCATCTCCCCACCCCCAGTCTTTCCCTTCATGGTCCTTAGTTCCTACCTAGAGTCTCAGTTACCACAACAGGTTGATCTAAAGCTCTTCCTGAGAGTTTGCTAACCACCACATCTGTAGAGTGCACACACCAGCCAGCTCCAGGGGCCAAAAGATGAGCATGGGAGCTCACGATCAAGACTGCCTTCATACCATGCACTGGTTCTGTCTCTCAACCCCATTCCCAGCCTCCATAAATGGGTAGAAAGGCAGCATTTCTGCATGAAGCACTCATTACCCTGCCAAATTCGATGGAAGTTAGCCAACGGGCCCTAAACAGAACAAGAGCTGGACAGTCCAATCATATAAACTTCGCTTCCTTTGGGAACTAATTTAGAAACTAGGCTAATTAGTCATGAAGGAAGCAAAACAAAGCAAAGGTGATAATACAAAGTCTGGTTACCTTTTCTGATAAGAAGAGAGATGAAATCTCATAGGAAGCATATTAAGGCCCTGGAAAGAAAACCACTTTCTATTTGTACAACAACCTGAAACCCAGACTGCAAAGACCAGCAACGATCAACAGTGCCCAGCTCCCACACAGACCAACCCTAGGTAGGTCCAACTTGTCCTGGAAACAACATGCCTATGTTAAGTGAAACAACACTTTAAACTTCCCTGAAATACTTTCTGATCACTCAGAAGGGGATCACCAGATGCCTCCTAACACACCAGATGTTAACTGTAATTCACTGTGACTTTGTATCCCAGTGCAAGTGGCATGTGATCTAGCTGGCTCTTATTACTATCAGGTGTAAAGTACGTAGGTGAAGGGTAGTCCTAAGTTAGTAAGTAACCTTAAAAACAGATAGCTTCAAAGATAATGAGATGATGTCATCTAATGAGGTTTAGATGTTCAATTTTTCTACCAATATTTTCTAGAGAGATTAAAACCTACCTTTTACTGTTACCTGATTAGTACCCTGATCTATTCCACAACATACTTTGCCTCTAAGAGTAGAAACTAAACATTATATCTGTCATCACATTTCATTTTTCCTGAGAATAAAAATGACACTTAGTATGGAAAAGAATCAAAAATATGAACATGGAATAATATGTTAGACTTAAAGGGATAAACCAAGCCAAACAACCGTTTTGAATTCCTGTGGGAATGCTGGAAACAGGAGAAAGACCTCACGCGGTGTCCTGGAGAATAGTATATCCCTTTGATTTATCTAGTGAACCAAGTCCAGTGAGTCCAATGGAACTAAGGAGGACATTGACATCTTTGTTAACATACCCGAAAATCAAATTAACGGACGGCATCCATACCTAGCAGCAGAGCTGGTTAAAAGCAGCTCTTGCTCTCTTCACCCTGGATTGCTTGTTCCCTCTGCCACCATATACCACACCGTTATAGCTTATGCCGACACACTTTGCTGAACTGGATCTGAAGTGCATCAGAAAAGCAATCAGAATTTAAAATTACATAAAATAAGAAAAGGACAGCAATATACTATTATCTGTATCTGATGAAAGCAGAATTATTTGCTTTGATTATCTTAAAATGGTTTCTTACATTCAGAGAAGCCTTGTTCTGAAATTCATCCTCACATCCTAATTGCACTGAGAAACAAAATTTTGTTCTACTGTGGAATTTCACCCATTACAAACCCTGTGTTAAAGCTTCTTTTTTCAAACTGACACCTCAAAGAACACATTGCTAAATTTGCAACCACTTCTACCACTCACACTTTTAAATTTACAACACATTTTAGCCTACTTTCTTTTTTGTACAGACTTCCTAAGGGAATCACATTAATCACTCTGTCTACCTGGCTGTCCTCCCTTCCTCAGCACTTTCAACTGAAACTGAGACAGGAATACAGGCTGAAGAGAATTAAATTCACTATTTGTCATGAAAAGGTGGTTAAAGAATGAGTCCTCTGAACTAATGCTGCCACAGAATAGTTCACAGTGTGAACCCAACAATTACCACTTTGACCTAGGTCCTCTCACTGGCCTTCCAGTGAGCTCAGCACCACCAGATAATCCCTACAGTTGGAACACTTGTCTCAAAGTCTGCAATGATTTCTGCTCTCTTGAGAAAAGGTTTTGTTAGGACAGAGGACATTACAGTTCACTAGTCACACTGTTTATGAACATCTTCTGTTCATTTTCACTCTCCTCGGGAAAAAAAAGAAAGAACAAGTTTACATATTGCAATTCTTTATTTTATTTTTTTTCCTTCAATAAACCACTAACTGAGAAGATATAAAAAGACATTTGGTCAAAAGATCCAAAGCAACACTTGAACAACACTTTCCACTTTCGTTAGGTCACACATGTATGTTGCACATTAATTAACAATGCAGCATAAACAAGTGAAGTGGCAGTAAGGCATATGACATGAAAACATGATTCTTATCTAACTTCCCAGCTACAGATTCAAGATAACCTGGCAGTTACAGCCACTAGACCAAACCAGGAATATTTTTTTGGACCTTAAATTTATTCGTAGGTTACATTAATTCAATGTTTTCATACAAAGTATAACGTCTTCAGAGTCTAATATTAGTAATGACAATGTCCTAAGACTCACTGAGTATTTGGGAACACTTCGAGGACAAAGGGTAATAAGTATGACCAACAAATTAAGTAATGAAATATTAGTGACAATTACACTTATTTACTAGTTAAGGAATAGCTATAAAAGCATGTATTTTCCATTTGTTCTTTTTAATATAGTACATACAGGGTGGAATGGCTGCTGTTGATATTCATGTTTACAGTAAAAAACAAGACAGTTTTGGTGTTGTAAGAGAACTTCAGGCACTAATCTAGTATTACAGATGACAAATATTGCTCAATTTTGAAATTAAGTATAATCTTTCCAGTGTTCATTTAGCCAACCCACAAATCAGCTTCTGTTTTTCAGTGAGCTGGGGTAATACCGGGTATCTCTGCTTACTGACAAAACCTAGTTTCTCAAAACTTTCTTAAAGCATGCTTACTAGTAAAGATGGAACCATTTAACTCACAGAAATCATTGACAAACTAGTAATATTACCCTTTTGCTACACTAGTGTTGCTTAACTTGTTTGTAAATCCTGCGCGTATGATGCGTATGTATGTTACTGTCAGTTAAGAACAGGCCTACTATTTAAAATCCCGGAGAGTTGGTCCATACAAAATTGTTAACATGACAGTTGCCATATCCAATAACTCAAATCAACAAATCATTTTAAAAGCATCTCATTGCTTCTGCAAGTTCCGGCAGTTTCAAGTTTATTGTTTATATTTCTCTCACCCCAGAATATTAGTCAATGTTGGCATTAATTTCAATGTCAAACCCCTTCCCCCACTGCACTGCAGCAAACTTTTCTCCAGAGGAATTTCTTGGAAATATTTCACTACAAAGTGTATAAAAAGGGAATCCTCCTAGACACCTGCAAAAACAGGTGGGAAAGACACTTTCTCTTAAGGAGAAGACTTTATTTGAGGCTGATGCAATGTTTCATGTCCATTCAAGTCTCATGGGGAAGGCATGCAGAGACTATTGAAACCGAGCACCTATTAACCATCAGTACTTAATTTGAATGCTGCAGAGCTGTTGAACATTGACAAAAATAGACAAACCATTCCAGAACTCATACTTCTCTAGTTATTATGACAAGGTAACCACCTTGTCATATGCACCAGTACGGCCCAATAGAACTTCACTTAGATTTTATTTCAGCTTCAAGAGGTGGATAAAACCGAGAGTTACACAAAATCAATAATTGTTTAGCGCAAATATTCAGTAAGAGCATAAAGTAATTTCTATACAATTCTGCTTTGTTTTTTTCTGTTACACGGCACTATTAAATTAATTACATGCCCTTAAGCTTTGCTATATTGTAATATACAGTTAAGCCTGTAAATTAAATTAAAGGCACAATTCATGAAAAATACTAAAATCTATCGCTGATGAGACCGACAGAATCTGTATGTTATAAAAAAGATTTCATAGGGACTTGCCACTATTTAAACCCTAATGGATGCTTAATCATAGTTTTTAAATCAGGATTGTAATAAAATACATATATTTAAGTGGGCTTTGTGTCTTTCAAGTAGAGATAGAATTATTCTTGTCCTTTAACCTCCTGCTGAGAAAAATAAGGGAAAGAAAAGAGTTGGCCATGACATGTTATTTACTATAACTAGAGAGCTATTACTAGCTACCATTTCTGCTAGTAATGCCAGCAATGAATCAAGACTCACTCTGACAGGCACTGTATGGACAAAACAGCTGAGTTTAATGTGTGTTTACCAGGTTTTGCTGGAAAAAAAACACCCAACTCTTCCAGGCTACCTAGTATTACACTCAAATCTACTTTTAAATAAATCTTTGAGGGTTTTTTAGCTGTATGCAAATCTATTTTTAGGAACACTGAAGATAACTAAAAGTTACACCTCGATTAAACCTACCACGCTGAAGGTTTACTATTAAGTTTTAATAGTACTGCTTACTTTCAACTCAAGGAAAAGTTTCCAGATGACCTGCCAAAAAATACCTGTAAAAAGCCTGACAGCAAAACCCAAGCAATCCTGGAAAAATGAGATGTCACGGAAAAAAAAAAATGCTAGCCCTTACAAAATTATTTTACAAGAGATAAAACCAAACAGCACTAAATACTGATACTGGAGCAGATCTATTTGCCTGAATGCCCTTTCTTCTCCTGGCTCAATATATTGACATGAAACTGGTGAAGATACTGGACTGAAGAACTCTATGAAGCAAACTTCACAGAAATGAGGCTCTACCCTTAATTCATGGTATTAAGCATCCGAGAAACAACAACTGCTGTTCCTTCTGGTTTCTTTCAATTTAAAACTAAACCTAGTACATTCTGCGGAACAACAGAACTTACTATTAAATGTAGATTCAGGTTTCTTAGCTTTATAACTACACTGCAGGTGAAAGAG
>NW_009912051.1:71281-73320 GCF_000696875.1 Nestor notabilis
GAAATGGAGAAATGAAATTCTGACTGACAGCATGGTAAGCACAAATTCACAGCTGTCTTGGATCCTGAAGGTTTAGGTAGGTAGTACATACAAATTATGTACGACATATTCTCATTTTAGCAACATATTGAAACCTACAACATTTGTCCAGCAGCACCAAATTCATGAATTTGGGAGTTAAATCCAGAACTGAATTTCAGACTCATTCATCTCAAAAATCGCTTTCTTACTCTTCTTGCCTGTGCCTTCACAGTTTGTTTTCTGAGGCAATTTCAATATTTGTGGCTCAGGCACCATGGTGAGCATGACACAGACATACAATCTTCCACTTCTGCATCGTGCCAGGTCTGGAAGCAGTCTTTAGTCACTGAAAAAAACCAGGGTTTGGAGTAAACAATTTTCATACCTTAAAATATGGTGCCCTTATGCAGCTATGCTTTCATTAAGAATTTAGTGCTGTAACTTTGGCAGATAGTGATTATTTTTCATGGTCACCCAATGGGTAAATACTAAATTTGAGAAGGAGAAGGCAGTGTATGTATTTCTGTCCTAGTCAAATTTAGGAATATGCCAATCGTATTTCAAATACTTAAATTTTTTCATGAGTAAACATAATCTGCTTTTAGCGTATGGGCAAGTAACCAAGTTCATGTGCCAAAGCAGCTTTTCAATTTAAAATAGCTAACATTCTGATACCCTCTAATACAAGTTCTTAACTGAATTAATCATCTAGCAAAACAAAAAGGCATCAAGAAAACTTACTAGAAGAATCTGTTTACATACACAGGTTTGTTGTTCACATTTATGTACACTGGATTAAATTTAAACTACCTGTGCCAAGTTTCCCATTTTTCTGCTGCTGCTATCACCTCTATACAGCTCTGAGCTCTCCAGAGAGGAAACTGCACTGCCTTGGAAGACAGCAAACCTGACCGCATCTATCAGCACTTTGCTGTGAACTCTTACGGGTTCCATGGATCTGATGTTTAATCTTCTGCTTTAGCAGGATCTAGGGAAGTTTTCATTGCTTTCTAATTTTAGCCAAGTGGCAAAGCTGAATAGAATAAAAGTAGTAACACTGAATTTAATAAAAACAATGATAACCCTTCATGCAATTGAGGGAAAAAAAAATGCATGTTGATAGCGCGTACTAAACTAACCAAGACAGACTTTCAGCGTGCTCACTTTCCTACTGCACATTACTGGTGACAGTAAAAAGCACTTCTAACAAAAGAAACCAAAACTACAGGTACAAAAAAGGCAGTAACACACTCACTATAAATGAATGAAGCATTTATACACACCTATAAATGCTTTATTCAATTAGCACTTGCCACGTGTAGTTTTATCCTTTTTATCCTCAACATTATACAATATATTAGTAGTAAAAGCATATTTTTAGTAAGCTGATAAGGGTGGTATTTTTCAGGGCTTTTTTCCTCCCGAAGTAGGGGAACCTATGTAAATAAACAGCTACTTTGTATAATTCAGTTTAATATAACGGAATAAAAAAGTACACGTAAAACATGAATGACACATCAGTTACATTTATCTGTATTGTATATGTAAAAAATTAATACAATCATGTCATACTTGGATGTAAACAAGAATTAAATTAGAAGTCAAAGTGGCACTTGAACCGAAAACATTAATGAAATTATTTTAAATATGGTAAATACATTAGTTTATCAAAACTGCTTTTTGTACACAAAACCAATCAAAGGTAGTATGACATGAATAGGAAACTTAACCGTTTCTCATAATTTTCGATTTTTTAGGAAGGAATATATTGCTACTCCTGTTTTCTGTTCCTAGGCTGGGAAAAGCATTCCTTCTCTAACATAAATCCCAGTAAGTTTTTTGAGGTATGATCAAATGTATGATTCACTGAATTAACTAGACGAACTGGAAAGCATCTTCAGCTCTTCAAAAATGCTACTAAGTCTTGAAGCTGACTTAGGTTGCAAATCAGCAGGTTCAGGATGAAAGCAGAGTATTCTGACAGCCTCACGCCCTCAGCAAGTTTGCCGACGACACCA
>NW_009912052.1:0-5367 GCF_000696875.1 Nestor notabilis
TATATGTATTATTTACATTTTATTTATTTTTTATATATACATATAAAAACCAGATCTATTTTAAACAAGCAGACAACTTCTGTCAAACTGCCATCATAAATGCTACCTGTATACTATCATCTATACTACCAACAAGCATGAGGGGTTTGGTTTTGTTTCTAAAGAATATCCTTAATGGGGTGGGAGGAGATTGCTGCTGTCCCTACACCCTGTTCCCAACATCCTTAACCAACTTCAACTTAGTACTTACTAAAGATAGAAAACATTTCAGGCAGTGTTTGAAAATGAAGATGAGTAATTGGTTGCAAAAGCAGTTTAATGTTTACACAGATTCTAAATGTAAAGTATAAGTAGAGTGAAATGAGAAAAGCTATTGCATGCATTTCTTAGAAAAGCAAAGTATTTTTGCCTGCACATGCAACTGACCCAAAACTTCAATCCTTGTGAAGATGTCATTTACAATAATATTTCTTTTCATTTTTATTCAGACAAGTAACTGTATCTTCCTAACTTCTATTACAGTAATTAGTTCAAATGTTGTGCAGTAAAATGATGCATCCTCACGTATGATGTATCAGAAACCGATGTATGGAGAGGGTGTGGAATGGCAAATCCCGGGATAAACTTTTAATAAGATCCACACTATTAATAAGTTTTGCTCATCCGATTTTAAATCAGCTCTAACAGTGATTCCCTCTCTTATTCCTAGTTTTATTTTTCAATTCATGTTAGTCAGCATAACAACAACATGCCTCATTGGCTCATCCCGTCCTTTTCAAAGGACAGATTACAGGCAAGGTTGTCCTTTGCTGTGACATGCAGAATAGGGAAAAGTCCCAAAGGCCGGTGACAGCCCTACTGGGAATTTTACTGTCACGCAAAGGTTAGTGATTCTGAGTAGGAAGTGAGAAAAAAGAGCAAATTACTTTCTCCCATCCCAAAAAAAAAGAAATAGTTTTCAATTCAACATGAGCAGATCTTTAAAAGACTATACAGGATTTTTTCTAAATCTAAATTAAATAGGAATTGACAGAACCATTTAAAATGCTAGATAAAATGCAGCCTAATTTCATAAAAGAAAAGATGACACAAGCATTTATTCTGAAGGACAAATACAGTAAAGTAGAAAATCTGGGAATTGCAGTGCTAATGTTTCAGGTTCTCTGCCACATCCAACTCTATCCATACACTGAGACAGAGGACAGATCTGAAAACTGTCATCTCTCTGAAGCCACTTAGGGAGCTCCTTAAGACAAGTCTCATGGATGTGAGGAAGCTGAAACCTTGAAAAGCATAATATAATGTGGAAAAGACAGGAAAGAGATGGAAGCATTGAATAAAGCAGCTTTATTTAATTTAAAACTAAACCACAGTTAAGTATACGAGTGGCAAAGCCCGTTATCCTGTTACGACATTAAAATGTAGTTCCTTTCCTCTGATGCTGAAAGCTTTCAAAACGCATTACAAGCCAAACCAAAACAACAGTTTTCATTATTATCAGAGACTCCACTAAACCTCTCCACAACAAAAAGCAGCAGTAGAAAACATCAAAACAATTGCATTTTTTCCTGCTCAGTGCAACATATCTTTAGCAAGCAGCTCGCTGCGAAGACGCCATTTTATCAAACCTGAAACGCAGCCAAGAGCTGCGGAAGCTGTGCTGCTGCTCTCCGCTGAAATGTTATGTAAGAAATTGATTTAACAGAACCAGATGCTATTTTCTCAGGGTTAGGGTTACTTTTTCTGTTTTTCTGGTTTTTGTTTTTTTCTCTAAAAAGGGCTGATGGGTTATAAAATACCTGGAGAAAGGAGCCGCCCAACCATCCTAGGAGACGCTACATTGTGTGCGGAGCTGTTTCTACTCCTGCATCTATGCTCTCCAGGGCTCCCGGCTTCAATATGTCGGCTGTGTACAGAGTAAGCCTCACCCTGTAGAGCTGCCAAGAAAATCTCTCTGTGCAAGCGTGCGCCCAGACAACCTGCAAGCTCGGCCGGGCCTCGGCTGCACTAGCTATGGAAATGCCCTTTCCACGCACAGCCCTCCTCCCCCTTCCCCTCACTCTGCTCCTTAACTCTGGGTGAAGGTATCAACAGAGTAGGATTTTTAAGCTTTGATTATCTAATTGCAGCTGACACTAAACCGATCTTCCTTCCTCTTTAAATTCTTTCAACTGTCACAAAACATTTTCACTTCAGGACCCAGCTACAATTAGCACCCTAGCTGCTTTCCTCCCGCTTTTGAAAGTCAGCCAAGAGAAGAAACGTCGACTGCCTGCCCCGACAGCAGCTCCTGCCCAGCGTCCTCTTCCCTGCCCTCACAGCAGCTCCTTCCTCCTGCCCAGCATTTTCCTCCCTGCCTGACAGCAGTTCCGTTCTCCTGCCCGGCATTTTCCTGCCTGCCTGACAGCAGCTCCTGCCATAGCCCTCCTCCCTGTCTTGACAGTGGCTCCTGTGTCCTGCCCACTGTCCTCCTCCCTGCCCAACACCAACAGCTCCTGCCCACTGTCCTCCTCCTGCCCCACCGCCTGCTTCCACCCAAGCAGCAGACCAAGCCCCAGATGTACACTGGTGTGTCGCCAAGCCCTTAATGACTTCCCAGCCTCTATCTAACACAGATCTAAGTGGCAAACACAAGAGCATTATTAATCAAAGGCGCTGTTGTTTATAAACGCCAGAAGAACTACCCTAATACTGCAGCATGGATAAGGGCGACTCCTGCCTCCTGCAGAAGTGGGGACCGACCATCTTTTATCAACCGCAGAGCACTGGTTTGCTTTAAGATGTACGAACACATAAAATGTGAACAGAAGGGGGAGCAGCTTAATGTTTTCAGGACTTAAGTAACATCACAGTTTCTGAGAACAAGCATAGAGAATTTTTATCAATACACACACTAAATTGTGTTAATTAAAATATATATAAATCCAAAAGGATAATTTAAACTTCCAGTATGACCAATACAACTCCCTTACAACTATATTCCCTTCTCACTTCCTTTGTCTTCCTCCTATTTGCCCCAAATACATATTAATTACACAGTAAATGGAGCATGTTTTCAATCTGCTGTGGCTTCAAGCAACCTGCTCTAGTGGAAGGTGTCCTTGCCTGTGGCAGGGGCTTGCAATTAGATGAGCTTTAAGGTCCTTTCCAACCCAAACCATTCCATGATTCTGTGATTCCTTGGTGCAGTTTCTCCCTCCTGCACTGGGTCACACACCACTGATGTCTCTTTAAAGGGTTGGCTGCATTCTCAGAATTGCTACCACTTCGCTACCAAAGCACAATTGCTGTTGCTATTCTTGGCTCAAGAACTGTTCCACTGAAATACCCCTGAAAATAGCTGGTTTCCTTCTGAAGACATTTATTCTCTGTTTCTTTGCAATAGTATCCGAATGCTGGTCGGGTTCAACCTTATTTTAAAAACACTAGATGAATGAAAACCTAACCTGCTTGGGTTAGTTTCCATTCAGAAGGCTATTTCAAATGCAACCAGAAACTAAGCTGGAGAGTCAATTTTGCAGTAACTTACATTGACAAGATCATTGTGGCTTATTACATTCCTCCAATACCAGCTATACATGATTAAAATTCCCGCTGATTAAAATGGTATGTTGAAACTGGAAGAGAACATATATATTCCCACGTCCCCTGTATTTTCTTATATCAATAACATAAACTTCCATGCAGAGGCAGGTACTTACAAAGGGCAGCTCTTCAAGGGGACATTGTTTACCAGTCAGGAGTACGCAGGAAGGCAACACAAGACCCCACGCCAGTTTGGGGGGACATAAAGCACAGCTCCCACTCCAGCCTGTGCTAGCAAGAGAGTGTCTGCACCTTTCCACATGCCCCATCTTGTAGCAACCTTGATAGGGCACCTGTCTGAGAAATCTGAACTTCTTACAGATATCTGCAGACTGGAAAAGGGGATTTGAAAGGTCATGCAGAACACTCACCTGATCCAAGGAACCATTCCTGATACATACCAGGTGACATCTACCCAACCCACCAGGGAAGAAGCCCTCCAGCAATGGAGACTGCACATTCCCAAATGCTCTATCTCGCTTCTTCAGATAGCTTTCATACTGGCACGTTTTTCCTAATGTCTAAGCTTAATCTTCCTTGTTGAAATTTAAGCCCATTATTTCTTATCTGATCCATCGCAGGCATACAGAACAGATCATTTCTTCCCTGCAGCAGTCATTTAGGTATTCCTGTATGTGTAACTCCAGTCTTCCTCTGACTTAGGAGCCCAAACTCCTTCACACCTTGCAGGACTTGGTTCTGTAGCATTCCTCTGCTCTTCTCCCAGCTGTTTCACCTCCCTCTGAAGGCACAGTACCCCAAACTGAACTCAATATTCAAAGGCCTTATCAGAAGTGCCTCATGGAAAGCTGCAACGTTCGTATCCCTCAGTATGTCCATCTCCTTTTCAACAGTGTGACACTATTAATCTATTTACCCTGTGACCAACTCCAGATCTGTATCTGCAGCGTGATACTCACATATCCATGTTTGTGTACAGAGCTGGTCTGGCCAAAAGAACGAACTTTTCCCTTTTATTCAATTACACAATTTTGTCACCGCTATTCCAGATGGTAATTTTGTCTCCCAGTTGCCTTGCACTCTTCTCCAGTTGGTATCATTCAAACTTTTAATGACAGGTGTTGTTTATAGCCAAAAGACTGATGCAAGTATCGAAGAATACAAATCTACACTCTCACTGAAATGTTCTCATCCTGTCAGTGAGGACTGATAGCTAACCCCTGTCTGCATCCTCCTGAGCAGCTATGACACTTCTCTCAATAGTTCTGTCCTATACTTCCCACTTAATTGCACCACCACGTAGCTAACACAAGAAAGTCTTCTAAGGTGCTATCACAGGTGGGACAAAGTTGACTTCCAGGGCATGATCTCCCTTCCCATTTTGCCCATCACACCCCTGACAGGGAACTACTCTCCATTGGCATGACCTCCTCTTCACAAACCCATGCTGGCTCTGTCCTTCTCCCTTGCAAAGCTCTAAATGCACAAGACTAGCTGCTTCAATTATTTTTTCTAGTATCATTCTAGCAGATTACTCTGATCTGCAATCCCTTGCTTTCTCCTTTCTCACCTTTCAACACTGCTTGGTTGATTTTCTCACACTCTGAAGGAATGCCAGTGGGCAAGAGGGCTCCAACCCATCATCTATGTAGTTCACTACGAATTTCAGCACTTCCAGACAATTGGAAACATTTTATCTCCCTACATACTCTAAGTCACTATAGCCTTAGTTCTACGTCTATCATTAGTTTAGAGATGCAGGGAAGTCATTTAAAGTATCTCTGATGCCATCTACCAGTGGTTCTCCCTGCTGCACACCAA
>NW_009912052.1:5398-7547 GCF_000696875.1 Nestor notabilis
TTCCTTTTACTACTAACGCACTTATGGAAGCATTATATTTTTGTTCACTGTTTTTTGTTGGGCTTTGGTTGTTTTTTTTCCCCGAACAGCTACAAGCATTTTTGGGTTTTATGTATTTCTTGTAGTTATCATACCTGTTTCCTGAGTTGTACCAATTCAGCCTTCCAGTAACTTTCACATGACATTGCTCCCTCTCTGCTCTTCCCAAGGACCAAACTCTGATTTCCTGGTCACTTTGACCTTAGTTTCTTTCTATTTTTGACTTCACCACCACCAGGGACAGGTCCTGCTACTCAGTCTCTTCACATGGTTTGCCAGAAAACTGCCATCTGCACAGTTTAATAACCTGCCAGACTCTGTCTCCCGACCTTTTTTCTCCACAGACACCGTGGCAGTTCATGTATCTGGCTCACAGCAGAGCAGAGCCATCTACACTGAAGCTGAAGGTAGGATGCAGGTTTGTGATTCTAAAGCAAAAGCAGTGGCCTTTGAGTCATCGTGCTTTTGCACAGCCCCAATCTTTGCAAGTGAGGACAGCAGAACTCTAAAGGCATCTCAGCTATTTAGCCTTTACAGATGTCCGTTTTTCCTTCTCCCAGTAAAAAATTCTACCTCTGTCAAATAAATTTAGGCAGCAGATTTGTTTTTCATGCTTGGCTGCCTGATGTCAGATAATATACACAATACAGAAAAATTCATTCCAAAGATTAGTTTACTGATGAGGTTTCACCATTTTTCATTCATAATGCCCATACTTGTGCTACGCAGAGGCTGCTACTTCTCTGTCTATATTCAAAGCACTATATAGAATTTCTCAACATTTACATGGGAGACAAAACTCTTTTGTGGCCGAGACTCACTTCCCACAGACTTTCTCATTACTCCTTTTCAGAGTACGCTCATCACTCCGGAGCACATCCAGGCAGTACTGCCTAGATTCCGTCTCCTCGTTAAATGCTTCATTTTTGTCCTTGTACAATGGTTTTTAACTTCCTTTGTCTAAACATATACCTGTCACCAATGACCTTTGGGACGAGTGCCTGATCTCCAGGAACATGCACTACCAAATGTCAAAAAAAGCCCCTAGGAACAACATGAGAAGAAAGCAGCACAATCCCCACTCCTAAAACCTCTGGCAGTACCTGAGCATCCCTTTACAACACTTAATTCAATGAAACAAGATGTAATCAAAACAAATTCTAGTAATTTCTGTATTTTTTATACAAATGGCATAACATCAGATATGATCCCATTAGCAGGAAAACTTTTACACAGCCGCATTGCAGAAGCTTTGTGTACAGTGATGAGCTGCATAGCGAACTGCTTGTGGTCAACACCTAGTCAAGTGATGCAAAAATTGGAAGCTGTTAAAAAGAGAGTTTTACTGCAGATAATAAGCATTATGTGTTTGCTATATACAGTTACCTTCCATAGAAGTAGTATAAATAGCCAATTCTTGTGTTTACAAAGGAGTATCACCATGCTAGTTCCTTCACCTGAGATCAACAGCCACAAGACAGCACATGTTCCAGGTATCACGCAGTAACACTTTTAAAAAGTGTATTTGCTATATAGAGTGTGAAATTACATACATAGAAAGTGTGCAAGCACGAGGAATAAATGTACTATCTAATCCCTGATCTCTACTTTATAGCATTTAGTGGTTTAACTATCACATAAAAAAACCTCTACTTATGGAAGATCCACAATAAATCAATTTCTAAAGTTTCCCATCTTAGTTGCGTAACTTTCCAACTAAAAGCAAAAACCACAGCAATGTTTAGCCAGCATTCTGCTAATGGAATTACAGAATATGGGCCCAAAGAGAGAAAATTCAGCAAACCATTTCCATAAAGGCAGTTTTCATGTGCTTTGTCAAGAAATCTACCCATTTGCCATGCTGTCAGAAAATCAAGCTAAATCTTATTTCAAACTGTTGAAATGAGACTTTGTTCATACACTTTGGAACTACTTTTGCACACATGTGCCTTACCTATCATTAGCACAGTGTACAATGAGCTAACTGGGCCATCGTTCAAACATGCTTTTAGCATGAAGGTCACTACTCCAATGAAACACCTGGATGACAAAGTTTATCTGTGTATTCCAACTATACTGACCGGGTTTAGAAAAGATATTATCTTTCCCT